>NW_013570405.1:9361-10149 GCF_000499745.2 Eimeria mitis | reverse complement strand
AGCAGCAAGGATGTTTGTAGCTGAAGAGGAGACAGACGGTCTGCCGTTATCCCCCGAAAGCTGCTGCTGCCACACCGCACGGCAGAGCAGCAGCAGCAGCAACAGCAGCAGCAGCAGCAGCAGCAGTACTAGCTGCTGCTGCTGCTGCTGCTGCTGCTGCTGCTGCTGCTGCTGCTGCTGCTGTGTTTTTATACAGGGACTGTGTTGCATGCATGCAGCCGCAAGAAATGCTTTTGGAGCCATTCTATTGGAAACTACAATTTAATTGCTCTTCATCTTTATTGCTTTTGCTGCTGCTGCTGCTGCTGCTGCTGCTGCTGTTGCTGCTGCTCCTGCTGCTGCTGCTGCTGCTGCTGCTGCTGCTGCTGTTGCGGCTGGTGCTCCTGCTGCTGCTGCTTCTGCTGCTGCTATTCTTACTACTGTTGTTGTTGCTGCTGTTGCTGCTGCTGCTGCTGCTGTTCTTACTACTGCTGTTGCTGTTCTGCTGCTGCTGTTGCTGTTCTTACTAATGTTGCTGTTGCTGCTGCAGTTGCTGCTGCTGTCACAGCAAACAATCAACTGTTGCTGCTGCTGCTGCTGCTGCACTAACAGACAACCTGCTGCTGCTGCTGCTGCAGCAGCAGCAGCAACGCATCGTCTGCCGCACACTCTGTTGCTCACACCCTAAACCCTAAACCCTAAACCCTAGAACACAGCAGCTATGGGGGGCTGCAGCAAACCCTAAACCCTCTTCTCCTGAATCAGAGACAGCAGCAGACAGCTACCAACAGCAAATTTCTCGTGGGGCT
>NW_013570405.1:8628-9099 GCF_000499745.2 Eimeria mitis | reverse complement strand
TTCTCCTGAATCAGAGACAGCAGCAGACAGCTACCAACAGCAAATTTCTCGTGGGGCTTGCATGCATGCACTTGCATGCACTTGCATGCATGCATGCATGCATGCATGCATGCATGCAAGTGCATGCAATCGGAGATGTAGAATAATAAAAATAATTAAAAAAAGTATTAAAAAAAGCAAAGGGGGCTGAGGCTGTGCAAGCCCCAAATTTGTTTATAAGAGCTGCAGCGTTGCATGCAGAGGCAGGGGGGTGAGGGTGCTGCTGCAGCAGAAGCAGCAGCAGAGCTTGTTTGCTGCTGCTGCTGCTGCTGCTGCTGCTGCAGCAGCTGCTGCAGCAGAAGAAAAGGAGACAGCTGCTGCTAAAAGGAGACACACACATAGATACAGAAGGAAGATAGAAGCAGACAAAAAGAAATAAATAATAAAACAAAAACAAAAACAAACAAAAAATATAAAACATAATAAATAAAA
>NW_013570405.1:7810-8028 GCF_000499745.2 Eimeria mitis | reverse complement strand
TGTTTCTGTGTCAGGGCCCCGTGCCGTCTAAGGAGACCTCATCCATGCTGCCAAAGGAGGCACCTCCTGCTGCAGCTTGCTGCTGCTGCTGCTGCTGCTGCTGTGCAGCAGCAGCAGCAGCAGCAGCAGCAGTAGAATTATTAGTAGTAGTAGTAGCAGCAGAAGAAGGGGGAGATGGGGAGGCGTGTTTCTCGCTGCAGTCTTTGCTGCAGCTGCTC
>NW_013570405.1:7055-7710 GCF_000499745.2 Eimeria mitis | reverse complement strand
TAGTAGTAGCAGCAGAAGAAGGGGGAGATGGGGAGGCGTGTTTCTCGCTGCAGTCTTTGCTGCAGCTGCTTCTGCAGCAGTTGCTGCTGCTGCTGCTGCTGCTGCTGCTGCTGCTGCTGCTGCTGCTGCTGGGTGCATGCAAGATTGAGACAGCCCCGCTGCATGCAGCAGCAGCAACAGCAGCAAGAAAACCCTCAGCTCCGTCTTGCTGCACTGCCGCGAGAAAGGCCTTGTCGTCTGCTGCCAGCTAAACAAACACACAAACCCTAAACCCTAAACCCTAAACCCTAAACCCTAAACCCTAAACCCTTGAAGAGTGGAGTGAGGCACCATGGGGGGACGATAGCAGCAAAAAAGGAAAGTTATGCAAAAGGAGACAAAAGGGGACAAAAGGAGACAAAAAAGAGGCAAAAGGAGACAGAAGGAGACAGAAGAAGGAGACAAAAGGAGACAAAAGGAGACAAAAAGAGGAGACAAAAGAAACAAAAGAAAAAAAAAGAGAAACAAGAGAAAGAAGAGAAACAAAAAAACAAAAGAAACAAAAAAAGAAAAAGAAGAGAAAAAAGAGAAGCATAAACAAAACAAACAAAACAAAAGAAACAAAACAAAAGAAACAAAACAAAAACAAAACAAAAAAACAAAAAAACAAACAAAA
>NW_013570405.1:6570-6955 GCF_000499745.2 Eimeria mitis | reverse complement strand
CCTAAACCCTAAACCCTAAACCCTAAACCCTTGAAGAGTGGAGTGAGGCACCATGGGGGGACGATAGCAGTAAAAAAGAAACGTTATGCAAAAGGAGACAAAAGGAGACAAAAGGAGACAAAAAAGAGGCAAAAGGAGACAGAAGGAGACAGAAGAAGGAGACAAAAGGAGACAAAAGGAGACAAAAGGAGACAAAAGAAAAAAAAGAAACAAAAGAAAAAAAAAGAAACAAAAGAAAGAAGAGAAACAAAAAAAGAAAAATATGAAACAAAAAAAGCAAAAGAAGAGAAAAAATAGAAACATAAACAAAACAAACAAAACAAACAAAACAAAAGAAACAAAACAAAAACAAAACAAAACAACAAACAAAAGAAAAAAAAACAAA
>NW_013570405.1:6057-6548 GCF_000499745.2 Eimeria mitis | reverse complement strand
AAAAAAAAAAAAAAAAAAAAAAAAAAAAAAAAAAAAAAAAAAAAAAAAAAAAAAAAAAAAAAAAAACCTGGAGAGCCGTGAGCCAGTGGTTGGATTCTCTGGAGCTGTCGAAGCGAAAAACCACCGAAGGCCGCAGCAGCAGCCCGCGTCTCCTTCTCTCCTGCAAACCCTAAACCCTAAACCCTAAACCCTAAACCCTAAACCCTAAACCCTAAACCCTAGATACTAGATACTAGATAGGAGGAGGTAAAGGCTGGCTAGCAAAAAAGAGAAGAAAATGGAAACCCTCATATGGTCAGTGAAACCCTCAACATAAACCCTAAACCACCAAATTGCTAAACCCTAAACCCTAAACCCTAAACCCTAAACCCTAAACCCTAAACCCTAAACCCTAAACCCTAAAAAACCCTAAACCCTAAACCCTAAACCCTAAACCCTAAACCCTAAACCCTAAACCCTAAACCCTAAACCCCAGCCTTACGGTTATTTGT
>NW_013570405.1:4200-4335 GCF_000499745.2 Eimeria mitis | reverse complement strand
TGCTGCTGCTCCTCTGTCTCCTCAGCCGTCTTCTGGGAGGAGGTCCGAGTGTCTCTGTACATACACTCCATGCTGCTGCTGCTGCTGCTGCTGCTGCTGCTGCTGCTGCTGCTGCTGCTGCTGCTGCCTTCAAAA
>NW_013570405.1:2217-2591 GCF_000499745.2 Eimeria mitis | reverse complement strand
TGCAGCGCACGCAGACGCCACCCTGCAGCAGCAGCAGCAGCAGCAGCAGCAGCAGCAGCAGCAGCAGCAGGAATAGGAAGAGCAGCAGCAGCGGGTGAGGGAGAGGGAGAGAGAAGGAGACAAAGAAGGAAACAAAGAAAGATACAGAGATATAAAGAGATAGAGAGAAAGAGAGAAAGAGAGAAAGAAAGAAAGAGATAAAGAGAGAGACAGAGACAAAAAGATAGAGAGAAAGAGAAAGAGAAAGAGAGAGAGACAGAGACAAAAAGATAAATATAAAGACAAAGAGGAAGAGAGAGAGAGACAAATAAATACACAGAAAGAAACAGAGACAAGGAAAGAGAGATACAGAGAAAGAAAGAGATAGAGAAAAA
>NW_013570405.1:1875-2117 GCF_000499745.2 Eimeria mitis | reverse complement strand
ATATATATATATATATATATATATATATATATATATATATATATATATATATATATATACATAAACAAAGAGAAAAAGTAATGTAGATAAAGAGACAAAGAGACAAAGGCAAAAGGAGACAAAAAGACAAAGGCAACACAAAAGGAGACAGGAGAAAGACAAAGAAGAAGGAAACAAACGGAGACAAAAGGAGACAGAAGAAAGGAGACAAAAGGAGACAGAAAAGGGAGACAAAAGGAGAC
>NW_013570405.1:1395-1775 GCF_000499745.2 Eimeria mitis | reverse complement strand
ATATATATATATATATATATATATATATATATATATATATATATATAAACAAAGAGAAAAGCTAATGTAGGGAAAGAGACAAAGAGACAAAGGCAAAAGGAGACAAAAAGACAAAGGCAACACAAAAGGAGACAGAAGAAAGACAAAGAAGAAGGAAACAAACCGAGACAAAAGGAGACAAAAGAAGGAGACAAAAGGAGACAGAAAAAGAAGACAAAAGGAGACAAAGAAAGGAGACAGACTGTTGAGTGCATCGAGGGAGAAGAGACAACGGAGACAGCCCAGCATCAGCAGACGAACGGAGACAGAGGCCCTCTCTGTCTGCAGCAACACACACACTTGCTGCTGCTGCTGCTGTTGCTGCTGCAGTTGCTGCTGCT
>NW_013570405.1:241-811 GCF_000499745.2 Eimeria mitis | reverse complement strand
CTGCTGTAGTTGATGTAGGGGGATGACGGCAGCAGACGAAAGAAGAAGTGAAAGGAGACAGAAGGAGACAACAAAAGGAGACAAAAGGAGACAAAAGGAGACAAAAGGAGACAAAGGAAAAAAGAAAGAGAGACAAAGTAAAACAGAGGAAAGGAGAAACGGAGACAAAAGGAGACAAAAGGAGACAAAAGGACACAAAAGGAGACAAAAGGAGACAGTAGAAGGAGACAAAAGGAGACAGAAGAAGGAGACAGAAGAAGGAGACAAAAAAGGAGACAGAAGAAGGAGACAAAAAAGGAGACAGCAAAAGGAGACAAAAGCAGACAAAAAAGGAGACAGCAAAAGGAGACAAAAGGAGACAAAAAAGGAGACAGCAAAAGGAGACAAAAAAGGAGACAGAAAAAGGAGACAGACTGCTGCTCTGTATTTGTTTTCTTCTAGCCAGCAGCAAGTCAGCCGCTGCTGCCGCCCAAAGGCTGAAGGCTGAGCACACAGGAGACACACACCACTCAACAAACACCACCTAGCTAGCTAGCTAGCTAGCTAGCTAGCTAGCTAGCTGGCTAGCTG
>NW_013570405.1:0-141 GCF_000499745.2 Eimeria mitis | reverse complement strand
GACAGAAGAAGGAGACAAAAGGAGACAGAAGAAGGAGACAGAAGAAGGAGACAAAAAAGGAGACAGCAAAGGGAGACAAAAGGAGACAAAAAAGGAGACAGCAAAAGGAGACAAAAGGAGACAAAAAAGGAGACAGCAAAA
>NW_013570404.1:7142-9265 GCF_000499745.2 Eimeria mitis | reverse complement strand
TCTGTCTAGGCGCACCCTGTCGCTCTTTTTCTGCGGTTCTACCGCCATCATACCCTGACTCCTCGTGATCCTCTTCCGAAGGCCTTTGTGTGGCGCTCTGTGCGTCTCTATGTACTTGAGTCTCCTCTGTAGTTATTCCTATCACCTCCTCATTTGTCCCTGTCCCTTCATGTGGCTATGTATCTTCTTCTACCGTCAAGTCTGCATTGGTCTCCGGTCTCTCTTCGCCACTAACTGCATATAGGAGGGACGCACTCGGTACCCTCGTCTATCGCTTCATGCTTGTCTATTCAATAACAGCAACAAACTACCCTACATACATTTGTCTGCCTGTCTTTATCGTCTCTGCCCTTCGTTTCCTATCTCCCGGGCTCTTGGCCCTCCCTGTCGGTCTCGTTCGGCATAGGAGCCACTGCACTGTCACTATCCTTCTGCTTAATGCTCCTCGCTTGCAAAATTGTCTGCAAATGTCTTCGTAATTAGTGAACTTATTCTGCAACACTTGCTAAACTGCAGCAGTTCTTTGAGCACTTCACTCCAGCAATCATTCCCGTTGCTGCCGGCGACGTAACGCCTCACCTTGAAGAACTGCACTCCGTAGGTAACTCAGCTGCTCAACAAACGATAAGCGAAAAGGCAAAGCATGAGGTAAAAGATTGTGAACCAAAATGCCGGTGATTCTGGAGTATTATCGGGCGTCGTTTCATCAGGCGCATGAGCTGCAGCAGCTGCTCCTGCCGCCTCCACTATCTCCAGTGGGCGGCACGGGACTTTTGCATAATGCCTTCAGTTTCTTCTTTTGCCTGCACTTGCCTGCGCTACTTTGTAGAGAAGTTTATAGCAGTGTGAAAACAGTAGAAGGGCACGACGCAGTGAAGCCAGTATCGACGGTCTGACTGGTAAGGCGCAGCAGCTGCGCAGGCAACCACTGTTGCTGCCGCTACTCTAGCTGTCCATATGTTTGATTCAACTCAAAATAAATCTTTTCAGAAGCTTCTGTAAAGGCAGCGGTACAACGAAAATGAGAGGGCACGTGCACCATGAACCAGAACTACACCTTGGCTCTCGTCGGCTCACCTGTTGTAGCGTTCTCCGTGTAAGCTAGCGTGTGTGTCCTTACTTGTGTGCAGATCGGTTATGTACGGCCAAGCTATGTGATAAGCCACTTTGTATAGCGTCAGCGCATGCATCTAAAGGGGCGTGATTGCGCTTGCATGCTGGGTTTCCCTGCAGCACTAGTTGCATATGTGTAGCATGAGTTAGCGCAGAAGCTTTCACTTGGCTTGGGTATGCTGCGTGTAAACGCCTGCAAACGCTCTATAAGGCCATTCAGAGGTAAAAGATGCAGCAAAGGAAGCTTCGGTGACGCTTCCTTGCGTACATGCGTGGGGTTGGCTCGTACTACTAGCCGAAGCGCTCTGNTCTTCCCCGCAGCACTCAGGCCCTGATGTCAACACCGAGGACGCCTAAGGACAGGGGAGGGAGGTCAGCCTCTTTGGGGAGACTCTTGCTTTAAGTCTTTACCTACATTGCAGCTCGCCTCTGTCCTAGATAAAGGCCCGAGAACAAGCATTAGAAGATGGGTGCGTGGCACACATGCCAGACCGCCATCTCCACCAGGCCCCAAGCCGTTGAGCCAACGACCCTTGGAGACTCAAGAGAAGGTCAGCTACTCTTTGGAAAATTTTACATTGAATAGTTTGACATGATTGCAACTCGCGACTGTCCTCGGATACTCTCGTTTCACTCGAGAGCAACACATGGCAAGCGCGAACAACGAGCCCCCCACTCACGCAGAAAGGCGACGTCGAGCGTACCAATAATTGCAAAAAGCAAAAAAGAGAAACTGCCCTTATATTTTTCCCTAAACTCTTCAGTAAAGCATCGGCCCTTTCGTCTTGCATTGTGGAGATTGAGCACGTTTTGCACTTGGACGGGGAGGCGATCTAGCAACTCTCCCGAGATGAATGACGATGCACAGTTATTCCCTGGTCCTCAAGGAAGCCGGCTGTGGCGGAAATGAAAAAACGCAAGCAATGAGAAATGTCGGTGGAGTCGTACATCGAGATGTATCAGTCCTGGATGAACAGAGATACAATGACGGGCTCCATTCAGCTCTATAA
>NW_013570404.1:6668-7042 GCF_000499745.2 Eimeria mitis | reverse complement strand
GAGTGGTACATCGAGATGTATCAGTCCTGGATGAACAGAGATACAATGACGGGCTCCATTCAGCTCTATAGTCGGTTCGTAGCAGGTCTATGTTTCAGAGAAAGGCAACCGCTGAACGGGCAGGCGGCGGAGATGAAACCACAGGTGAAATGGTTGAATTCGCTGAAATGATGATGTGCCTTTGCATAAAAGAAAAGAACAACGCCACTTGCACTGGCAGATTCCTATCTGGGAAGGGAAGAAAGGAGTTTGGAAACGAACCATATTTATAGCTTATGGATATTGGGGGTATGAGAGGGAGAGCAGCTCAGAAGGGGATTAGAAGCGGTTACCGACAGCAACTAGCGAGTTCCGCACCCAGAACGCCGGCATAC
>NW_013570404.1:6120-6568 GCF_000499745.2 Eimeria mitis | reverse complement strand
CTTATGGATATTGGGGGTATGAGAGGGAGAGCAGCTCAGAAGGGGATTAGAAGCGGTTACCGACAGCAACCAGCGAGTTCCGCACCCAGAACGCCGGCATATCCGCCTCCTTTGCAATAAAGACGATCGCGTAATTCGAGATTACAAAAGCATGAAGACGCTAAGGAACTATAGAAGATATAGCCTTTCAGCTGTGCCGCTAGGGGAGCAAGCCAAGCTTTCTGCGAGATGCCGGGGAGCCCGGGTCCCCCATGCAACTTGCGGCGCAGTGATGGTGAAGAAAGGGATTGGCTTGGTGCAAATCCGCACATGTGGACCCAGCGCAAGCCAATTTTGCGCGTATACAACTTCATATCAACGGTCAGGGCTTGCTAGAGCTACTTGCTACTGGATGCAGAGCGGGCCTGATATCGGAGACCATCGCAATGAGGTGCAACCTAACTGTCAG
>NW_013570404.1:3663-6020 GCF_000499745.2 Eimeria mitis | reverse complement strand
GCTACTTGCTACTGGATGCAGAGCGGGCCTGATATCGGAGACCATCGCAATGAGGTGCAACCTAACTGTCCATTCGTTGGCACGGTCGTTGGGACTTCGCTTCGCGGGTGTCAGACAGGAGACAATAGTAGCAAAAGGGTGAGCCTAAACTGCGAACATAATTCAGAAATGATTCTTTTCGCAGTGATGCGGGGCCTTGGAGCAATTCACAACTACATATTCTTAGGCATGCCTTGGCTGACCCAATGGATGGCGGAGAGATGGCCCCCAGAAGACGGCATACTGGCGCTGTCCGCAGGGAAACAATGGGATGAGGCATATCCCAGTGGACCCAACGGCATTTGCATCGCCTACGTTAAGGGGAGTGGAAACGGAGCCATAAGGAAAGACAAGCGATGACGCTCCTGCCCGGCTGCAGTTAATTGCTGTGAGATAGGTGCACGCCGTCGTAACAACTGAATTGAATACCCCAAATGTATGCATGAGGGTTTCCTACGGCTAGCGCGCGGCGAACAGCAGGAGAGGACACAATTGAAGGAAGAGTTCCCAGATTGTCTAAATAACAAATAGCTACCAGCGGGCAGGCGACCTGCTGCACTTTCAATGCACCGCATTGAGCTCACCCAACATGGAAAAGAGAAGTCTCAGGCAATAATTTACCGGAACGGCCCCTAAATGTAGTGAGCAGCGGACTCTATGGTTACTACGTATCTACCCTACGTCTACCTATCTAGGTGCCCACTCTACATCGATATAAACAACAAATCTCTCCTACTATGGCCTTATTCAGGAACTTACCCTCAAAACGTATTCGGGCCCCATAATCTTAAAAAGGAAGTCCGAGAATAATGCATCTCCCTCTGAGTCTGCAGTGAGTCAGAGTCTTCAACTGCAGCATCATTCTGCCAACCCTAAGATCAGGTTGATCATTGTTGGTTTGGCTGATCTTAACCTTACGTATAAACCAATACAACTTGTCCCTATAAGTATTACATTCGTTGTCTTACAGCCGACGAGCTCTCTGAAGGCTCCACTTGAGCTCCATTGTAGTCCATTTGCACTACAGCAATTCCACTCANGCCGACGAGCTCTCTGAAGGCTCCACTTGAGCTCCATTGTAGTCCATTTGCACTACAGCAATTCCACTCAGGCTGCATCCGCCCCGCGACCCATCGGCCGAGCTCACTGCCCAAGAAACCTGTGCGACGTGGGGAAGGATGTTAGTTGCTTTGTGAAGTTCTTACCTCATGTATATGCAATTGCTGCAGCTCGCTTCTGTTCTTGATTCAGATCAGAGAGCAGTCAGAGAGCAGGCGTTGTCGATGCAAGCCTCACGTATGAGCACAGGGGAACGTCAGCCAAGCTTCTTTTAATGCATGATTTACCTCTGTATATCCTTATAGAGCGTTAGTACTTGCGTGCAGGCAACTTTCCAAGACCAAGTGAATGCACCTGTGCTAAATACAGGCAGACCACGCTACAACTATGGTCGAAGCGAAGGTCGGCCACTGGGGAGTTCTCCTAGAGTACGTGAAGTTTAGCAAAGGACGTTAGCTCACTACCAGAGAATTAGTGACCTAAGTCATTTCATCAGAAAATATATGTTTAACTCGGCAAAGCCTCCGGCAAACTCTGCGTTCCCATGTTGAACCCCGGTGGAATTACATTTGGGGCCCGTTCTGGGGGGTTTCATTAACCCAGCCCCAAACAATGCTGTCTCCTGGGACGAATGGATGAAATGTGCCATTGTAAATGAACCCTTGAGGACTCCAGACAACAAAAACAGTGACCTNGGGACGAATGGATGAAATGTGCCATTGTAAATGAACCCTTGAGGACTCCAGACAACAAAAACAGTGACCTTAGATTCATTTGGAGTTTGGAACATCAGGCAACTTTATACCGCTTGTTAGGTGGCATGGTCCCCTATGTCTCCTTGTGTCTCGCCACCTTTTTCCAGCAGTTAACTGGAATTAGGAAGAGCGCATTTTCGGAGCTACTTGCCCTTGCGCTATTTGAAGGACGTCCGGTGCATATACCTTCTGGAGGGGCATAAGATCAGTTATCTATCTTTGACGGGCTAACACCTACGTAGAACATCTAACGCCAATACAGCTGTGGTTGGGACTAGAGCCAAGCTGACAATCCATGTCGAACTCCTGGGCACTAACCACCCAGTATAGTGACGGTGCTGCGCTTGAGTTGTTATCTTCCTCCTCAGCATCGAGAAGGGAACCATCACGTATTGACCTGGACGGTGGCTCATCCAGCTCCCTGTCCCGCAACGTCCGCAACGGCCGTATTGCGGTCATCCTAGCTGCATTTGCTTCTATCGTTGCAATCCTCTTCCTGGTGTC
>NW_013570404.1:1808-3563 GCF_000499745.2 Eimeria mitis | reverse complement strand
ATTCCTGGTGTCCCATTGTGTATCGCTGAGTAGGGATGCCCTACAAAAGCACACGGGGCGAAGATTGGCTGGAGGAGAACAAGCAACGAAAAAGCATGGGAGTGGAAACCTCGTTCAAGAAGCATGCGGAGGTGAAGGATCCGAATCGGGCACAGCCACCGGCCGTCATGGAATATCTGCCGAACCGTCAGAGGCAGATGCGCCAGCAGGGTGGAGTGTGTATGGGGAACCGCCTAAGAAAAAGAAGAAGGAAGTGCTAGAGGAACAACTTGAGACCTCACGCATTCCATCAGATGTTGTAGACCGCTCAGTAGCGCCTACGCAAACGGGAGGTGCTGCTGAAGAGCTCCGACAGTCAATCTTGCAGTATGTTGAGCAGACACTCGCGGAGGGGAATGAGGGTGTAGAACCAGAAGACTGGCTGCTAGAGCCCTATATGGGAATGCAATTTTTAGACGACGAAGAGCTGTCAAAGTCGCTCTCCACAAGCGAGTCCGCCGTTGCAGGGCCTACTGATGCGCCCGGGAGCTCCGGGCATACTGCAGTGGCNTCTCCACAAGCGAGTCCGCCGTTGCAGGGCCTACTGATGCGCCCGGGAGCTCCGGGCATACTGCAGTGGCACAACATTTGCCAGAAGAGGGTACCGCCGGTAGCGCGTCACCAGTTGAAGGGTCGCTGCAGTGCAGCAAGTCCTCCGTAGACATAACATCTCCGACTTCAGGCGTACTGTTTTCTCCTCGAGGCGCCATTATGCCGCTAAGGGAGCATTTGCTGGCTGCGCAAACGGCGAGTAAAAAAGCGTTGTTGTTCAAGTGCATAGTCGGCCAACCGGGCACCAAGGGTGCCTATATGCTCTTGGCTAGTGAGATTTCGAACTTCAAGGTAAGTTGCCATACTTGCTGTAGGTTTCCTGCCCGACCCCTTCTTAGGAGCAGAAAACCAAGAGTAGCTTGGGCCTCTGCCAAGCCAGAAGCCGCAATTACGTACACACGCACGCAGACAGCTTCGAAAACCCGAGATTATTGATCTGACATGTGGAAAAACATGCACGCTGTTGCACTCCATCCTCTGCACAAGGGCCTGCCAAGCTTGAATTGAATATTTCCTTGTTCCTTTCCGTGTTCATCATATATTGGCCTTGCTTCTGGTGTTTCTACTGTGTAANGCTATTTTCTCTTCCCCCCTTTCAGGGGAGTCAGTGTCACAGCAGATACCGCGCAAACAGGACATGCGGACACATCCCTTCTTTAGGCTCCCAAGCGTCTCAGTCAATGCTTCAGTGAGAGACATCGTACTCAAACGGTGGCCGATGCCTCGCCAAAGGACAGTATGCGAAAGCAGAGCACTGTTGGGGATTAAAGAGCTCTTCAAGAAGCCTTTCCTGGACTCGAAAGATCTAGAGCATCTCATGACACATCTCGAGCAGCTCGTCGAGTATTCGATTTATCGTGCGAAGGAGAACATCGGCCGTTTGAGCCCCAAATACATTGTGGCGAAATTGGGCTATGCCCTGTTGGTGACGGATGCAATATACGCAGCGAGTGAGGTACTAGGAACGGCCTCCAAGCGCCCACAATGGTGGCAGCAGGTCATTGACACACTTCCAGTCTATATGGGTCCGCCTTCATCTGCTGCTCCAAATGAGAAGGCGAGGCAAAATATGCTTTTGGCTCGGTTCTTGCACAGCGCTTTGGAGTTTTATAGGTGTGGCGCGCGTCCTCCAGCATCAGCATTGGTCCCGCTGAAGCAAATTCT
>NW_013570404.1:1358-1753 GCF_000499745.2 Eimeria mitis | reverse complement strand
CTGTATTTATTTTGACCGGCGTTCTTGTTTTATACTATCGATCTTCTAAGCTTCTAGCGTAAGCGCGCGACCCATCGTGCAGCTCTAGGCAGGAATGGCACTAAACGCCACCCGTGCTGTGCAGGGGGACATTGAAAGTCAAGGATGCTGGTATTTTGTATTTAACGCCAAGCATAAAATAATGCTTTTAATTTCGTTGCTGTGCCTGCTAGATGCTCCTGATTTTGCGAGGACACCATAATAGTGCACATTCTAGCATAGTATTCTACTGTAGACGACGCAGCTGTCCGCTCGGAGACACACGGAGCTCCCTCTAAGAGAAGTGTTTAGAGCATTGCCAAACTTCATGAACGACTGTACGGAAATCGTTTGTGATGTTCAGTTCGAACAGCAAA
>NW_013570404.1:0-1258 GCF_000499745.2 Eimeria mitis | reverse complement strand
GAGACACACGGAGCTCCCTCTAAGAGAAGTGTTTAGAGCATTGCCAAACTTCATGAACGACTGTACGGAACTCGTTTGTTTTGCTCGCGTGCACATGCCACCGTGCACCTCTGATGTTCAGTTCGAACAGCAAAGCCAGCCACGTTAGGTTGTGCTTCGGCAGGACAGCCGGTTTGTTGGGACAACCGAAGTGGGGGACTCCGTGTACAGCGCCTGTATTGTGCTCTAGGCTGACGGGCATGGCGCGCTTTAGGCTGTTAAAAACGGTAGTGCACTAGCACAGAGAACGCGAGCGGGCCTATTTAGCTAGCTGACGGGTGTCCGGCCGCTTAGTGGTTGAATATTCGGCTTGCTGGTGGATTTGCCTGCTGACTGGTAGTGCCTTTAGAAAAGAATCAGGGGCGCTGGTACAATTTGCCATCACTCTTGGTCTCTTCTTCCCAGAAAAAGATGTGTTAGGATAATTCACGGAACTAGCATCAGGACAAAATTCATAGGCCCTGTGTTCCGTACTAGGCGGCTAACAGCGCATTTGCCAGCTTAGTGCGCGAGAAGCTTCCTCCCTTACGCCCATGGCCGAACGCTGCGCAAGGTGGGCACCAACTTTTTGTCAGCGGCGCTACAGAACAAATTCCGTTGTGCCGTATAGGCAGTTAACGTAGACTGTTGGCCCATGGTTTGTCCAACGCTACCGTTGAGTACCTGTGGCGGCGAGCGGCAGAATCAGCTTTGCTTTGACAGCTGTTTAGAACAAGGTCTCGTCTCCTGAAGTGCGCCCACGTGCAGCGATTACTCGCACAGTGGGTTAGGTCCCTAGAGTCAGTGACGTAAAAACAGTGACGTGCAAACAACCGTTGTCGCGGAACCGAACATATACCACAAAACTATGTTTACCAACGTGGAGTTGCAACCAGCCTGGGATGGTCGGCATGTCAATCTCGACATATCGTGGTCATGGTTTTCTCCATTTAGGCAACAGATCAATTGTTCCTTCGAAATCCTTTGCCTATCAAGCATGTACTTCTCAGTAAAATACACCACCACAAGCACCTCAAATAGAAAGGCAGATCAGAAGAAACACCGAACACATCAAACGATCAAGAAAAATCGTATTGTGCTCACGCTTCGTATACACGTAGTGTGCCTCAAATACGGATGGTTCGTAAGTTCAAAAATGCTTCATGCCCCTTCCAGTCAATGGGAGAGAGTGTCGTCCATTACTCGCAACAAATACCTGTTTTGAAGAAAAGACTCAAAC
>NW_013570403.1:27690-27935 GCF_000499745.2 Eimeria mitis | reverse complement strand
ATATATATTTATATATAGATATATATATATATATATATATAT
The DNA here is from genome assembly GCF_000499745.2 of Eimeria mitis. NCBI lineage: Eukaryota > Apicomplexa > Conoidasida > Eucoccidiorida > Eimeriidae > Eimeria > Eimeria mitis. The sequence continues at coordinate 27,893 of NW_013570403.1, read as the reverse complement.
AAACATATATATAATATCTATACATACAATACATATATATATAATATATATGCATATACCCTAAACACTAAACCCCAACCCTTAAACCCCAACCCCTAAACCCTAAACCCTAAACCCTAAACCCTAAACCCTCGCTGCCTTACATCTCCGAATACAAGTTCATCGAGAATAGCAGCAACATTAGACTGCATGAATCCCCAAAG
>NW_013570403.1:24824-25042 GCF_000499745.2 Eimeria mitis | reverse complement strand
CCAGGGGGCAAAGGGATCGGAGACAGTAAAGGCTGAGGGGGTGTTTGTGGTGGTTACAGACTTATCTAAGAAAGATCCTCTTAGGCTACCAAAGGAGACATCATCTGTCTCCTTTGCTGCTGCTGCTGCTGCTCCTGCTGCTGCTGCATCTGCTGCTGCATCTGCTGCATCTGCTGCTGCTGCAGGAGAAAGAGGGATTGAGGCAGCAGGTCTTGCTG
>NW_013570403.1:22271-24724 GCF_000499745.2 Eimeria mitis | reverse complement strand
GCTGGAGGTAGGACTGTGGACTGTCTCCTTCCGCCTCTAGAAGGGGGAGGCTTTCAGGCCATAGGTCTGTTGCTGCATCGTCTGTTGCTGCTGCTGCTGCAGCAGCAGCAGGAGACAACCAGGGGTGTCTCCCTTCTCCTCTCTCAGCAGCAGAACGCCATGAAGAGGAGACAGACAGAGGAGTGGCAGAGCCCAGCTGCGGAGACAAAAGGAGACACATGCACAGACAACATATATCTTAACACAGAAGCTGCAGCAACAGGCAGCAGCAGCAATAGCCAGCAGCAGCAACAGGCAGCAGCAGCAGCAGGTAGCAGCAGCAACAAGCGGCAGCAACAGGCAGCAGCAGCAACAGGCAGCAGCAGCAGCAGGCAGCAGCAGCAACCAGCAGCAGCAGCAACCAGCAGCAGCAACCAGCAGCAGCAGCAACCAGCAGCAGCAACCAGCAGCAGCAACATGAACAGGGGGGACCCTAGCGAGCATCAGCGGGAGAGAGGAGACAGGATACGGCCGAGAGGAGACAGAGGAGACAGGAGAGAGGAGACAGAAGAGAAGGAGCAAGAGACAGAGGAGAGGAGGAGACAGAGGAGAAGAGGCAGGGGACAGGAGACACAGAGAGAGGAGACAGAGAGAGAGAGAGGAGACAGGAGACACTAGAAAGAGAAAGGAGACAGTGTGTGTGTGTGTGTGTGTATTAGTTTATAAGAAAAAGAAAAAGCCTCACCGGGAGAGCAGCAGCTGGTGATAGAACAAGCCCAAGGAGACAGAGAACAGCAACCAGAGGGGCGATTGCTGCTGCTGCTGTTGCTGCTGCTCTTGCTGTTTTTGCTGCTGTTGCTGCTGCTGCTGCTGCTGCGCCTATTGGCCGCAGCAGCCTACAAGGAAGAGACATGAGAGTGAGAAAGTGTCTCCTTTTGTCTCCTTAAACAAACCAGAGAAACATCATCGGTGTACATACACCGCAGCTGCAGATACACCCGAACCGGCTGAGGGTCTCTTCCAGCTGTCTGTCGCTAAACAGCAGCAGCAGCAGCAGCAACAGCAGCAGCAGCAGCAGCAGTAGAAGGCTCAGGACAAGAAAGAAGAAAACAACAAACAAAGAAATATGTAAATATATAAAGCAAATACAACTATGAGCTGTATATACACCCGAATCACCGCGGGAGAGCATGAGGCCCTCCTGCTGCAGTGGCTACCTTCCAACGGCTGCGGCTGCTGCTGCTGCTGCTGCTGCTGCTGCTGCTGCTGCTGGCGGTCGTGCTTGGCTGTCTGCTGCAGCGCAGCTGCTGCTGCAGCAAATCGAGTTTTATTGTTATTTAGAGAAGAAAAAGGTGTTTTATAATTAAATAAAAGAAATAAAACAAAAAAAAAAGAAAAAAACAATAAACACAATGACTAGCAGGCGGCTGCGGCCTCCCGCTGGTCTGGTCCGGTGTACGTACACCTCAGGTGTCTCCTCACCTCTGTCTCAGCAGAGGAGACAAAAGGAGAAAAAAGGAGACACTTTGTTTTATTTATATATTTTAATGCTATTATAGAGTCAAAGTGTCTCCTTCTGCTGCTGCCGGCAACAAAAAAGATAAAGGGACAGCAGCAGAGCGACAGAAGGAGACAGCTGGAGGGCTCCGCCTACGATGAGATATACACCTCAGCTGTCTCCTTCTGTATCCTTCTGTCTCCTTTTGTCTCCTTTTGTCTCCTCTTTAAATATTATATATCTGCAGCAACTAAACCCCAAAAGGAGACAGGCAAACGGGGGTCCATGCGGGAGACAGACGCCGCAGCGGTGAACAGAGAGGAGACAAAAGTGTCTCCTTCTGTCTCCTTCTGTCTCCTTTTATCTTTCTCTGTCTCCTCTTGTCTCCTTCTGTCTCTCTTTATGTAAACAAGGGGCTCAAAGGAGACACCTGTGCTCTCTATAGGCCCCCGCAGTGTATACTGTATACACCAGCCAGCTCAGCTCTTACTATATAACAACCCTACTGCGTTTACACTCTATGTCTATGCCCTATACACCGCCTATATATATATATATATATATATATATATATATAGACGAATATTATATATATATATATATCTGTGTGCTACATATACTGTCTCCTCTCCGAGCCTCAGACTGTCCCTAGCTGCATTTTAGTGTAGATAGAAGTGAAGAGACAGCAGAGAAGAGACAGCAGAGAGGAGACAGCAGACAGGAGACAACAGAGAGGAGACAAAGCAGAGGAGACAGCATAAAAGAGGCAGCAGAGAGGAGACAACAGAGAGGAGACAGCAGAGAGGAGACAGCAGAGAGGGGACAGGAGACTAGGGTAGGGCACAGGCAGGGCCTTCACCCTGTCAGGAGACAGGAGACAAGGTAGAAGAGACACAAGATGAGGTGTCTCCTCAGCTCGCATATATATATATATATATATATATATATATATATATATATATATATATATATATAT
>NW_013570403.1:17688-22236 GCF_000499745.2 Eimeria mitis | reverse complement strand
CAACAAAACAAACCACCTGCTGTCTCCTCCAGCAGCTGCTGCAGAGGAGACAGTCTCCGGCCTCACAGCACTGTTCAGAGCCAGCAGCAGCAGCAGCAGCAGCAGCAGCAACAGCAACAGCAGCAGCAGCAGCTGCACAAGGAGTACTAAAGTCTCCGTTGGAACGGGGAGACACCACCAACTCTGCCTCGGCAATAGGAAGAAAAAAGGAGACACTTTATAACAACAAAGAGAAAGGAGACAGTTTATACAAACAAAGAGAAGAAAACGCCTCATAACAACAAAGAGAAAGGAGACACCTTATAAAGACGAAGAGAAAGGAGACACTTTATAGCGACAAACAGAAGGGAGACACTCCATAACAAAAAGGAAAAAGGAGACACTCTATAACAACAAGGAAAAAGGAGACACCTTATAACAACAAATAAAAGGAGACACTCTATAACAAAAAGGAAAAAGGAGACACTTTATAAGAACAAATAAAAGGAGACACCTTATAACAACAAAAAAGGAAAAACTTTATAACAGCCAAAAAAGGAGACACCTTATAACAATGAGAGCGCAGCACAGCTGGGAGGCGAAACCAGCAACCCCTCGGTTTGGGGGCGGTCTATCTGCTGCTGCTGCTGCTGCTGCTGCTGCTGCTGCTGCTGCTGCTGGTGTCCCCTCTATGCAGTGCTGCAGAGGCAGAGAGAGGAGGAGACAGAGAAGAGAAAGAGAGACAGACAGACACACGAAAGAAGGAGACAGGCGAATGGAGACAGAGAGAAGAAAGAAACGCAAACAAACAAACACAAAACGGAGACAGTTACAACACAATGAAGGCTTGTCAGGGGGGGATGCAGCCCTACTGGCCTCTAAACCCTAAACCCTAAACCCTAAACCCTAGACTTCAGAGCATAAACCTAAAAGTCTAAGTATAAACATTGAACTCTAAACCCTAAACACTAAACCCTAAAGCAGTCAAGAGAAGAGTGAAATCTTCTGTTTGTTAAGGTGCGAGGAGAATCAAAGGCTGCTGGTGCGGGGATAGGGGTGTACATACACCCCAGCAAGCTGTGCATACACCCCAGCAAGCTGTGCATACACCCCAGCAAGCTGCACATACACCCCAGCAAGCTGTGCATACACCCCAGCAAGCTGCGCATACACCTCAGTTAGCCGTTCATACAGCCCAGTAGGCAGTGCATACACCCCAGCAAGCTGTACATACACCCAAGCCAGATGAATATACACCTCAGAAAGCTGTGCATACACCCGAGAAAGCTGCGCATACACCCGAAGAGGTCATTGCCTCCTGCGTGTATATCCTCTGCTCCCCATAAAAAAAAAAAATAAAAAAATCATCACAACAAACAGAGAAAAAAACAAATAATAAACACTTTTAATTTATTATATCAATAAACAAACAAATACAAAAAACAAATCACCGCAACAAAACAAACAAACAAAAGAAAAACGCACGAACACACAAACCAACATAGAAGAAGTCTTAGAGTTATATATAAAAACAAACAAACAAACAAGCAAATACAACAGAGTTTATAGTTATTATGATAATAAAAAGCAAAAAAACAAATAAATAAATAAATAAAAACAAAAATTTATTTTTTTATGTATCTGTATGCAGCAGTGGGAGAGCGGCGAGGACAGTCAGGCGCTGCCGACGGGGCTGGTTTCAGCTGCTGCTGCATGCGAAAGGAGAGAAAAGAGAATTTATTTTTTAATATTTATTTTATATTATTTGTTTGTGTTGTAGCAGTTGTCGTAGTGTACATAACGGGAGACAAGAAAACACGAGGAGCTGCGTATACACCCCGAGCCGCTGCTGCGGGCTCCTTCTCCCTCTCTCTTCAGTTTTTCTCTTTTTCTTTGCCTCTCAACCCAAAATAATATTAATTAATAAATTCATTCTGACGTTTTTATTGCCTGGCGCGCAGCGGCATCGCCCTGTTGGCTCAACGGCTGCTGCTGCTGCTCCTGCTGCTGCTGCTGCTGTCTTTCTGCTAGCGCTGCTGTGGCCCCCCTGGGGGTTGCTGCTGCTGCTGTTGCTGCTGCTGGTGCTTCGGGGCATAGCAGCAAAGGGAAAGAGGGCGAGTACCTGCAGTATCCGCGCTGAACGACGTCAGGGACTGAATGCAGTAAGAACAGCAGCAGCAGCGGCAGCAGCAGCTGCTGCAGCACCCGCAGCAGCAGCAAGCAACGGCAGCAAGCAGCAGCAGCAGCAGCAGCAGCAGCAGCAGCACCTTGATGTGAGGATCGTTTCCTCCTCTCCACACGCTTGACACCTCCAGGCTCTTTGGCGCCTTTGTCGAGACAGGGAAACAGCAGCAGCAGCAGCAGCAGCAGCANCAGCAGCAGCAGCAGCAGCAGCAGCACCAGCAACAGCAGCACCACAGCAGCAGCACCAGCAGCACCACCACTACCACTACCACAGAAGCAGCACCAGAAGCAGCAGCAGCAGCAGCAGCAGAAGCAGCAGCAACAGCGGCGGCAGCAGCACCTGCTGCTCCCGCTGTTGCTGCTGCATTTGCACGGCCTCTATAAAGTTGTTGGGTCCTCCTGAGCAGCAGCTGTTCTCTGTCTTGCTGCTGCAGCAGTCTCCGTTCAGGTGTACATGCAGCTCTTCTGCTGCGACCTGTTTGTGGGGGCGTTTGCTTCGTAGGGGCTGTGAACTGCTGCTGCTGCAGCTGCTTCTGTTGCAGCAACACCAACGGGTACAGCAGCAGAAGTAGCAGCAGCAGCAGCAGCAACAGCAACAGCAGCAGCAGCAGCAGCAGCAGCAGCAACAGCGGGAGCGAACGCATGTTCGGTCGAGCTGGTTGGTGGTGCTGCTGTCGGTGGTTGCAGCGGCCGTTGGGGTGTATCCTCAGCAGCAGCCAAGGGTGTGGTGGTTTGCTGCTGGGTGTGCTGCAGCAGCTNCAGCAGCATCTGCAGCAGCTGCTGCAGCAGCTGCAGCAACAGTTGCAGCAGATGATGCCAGGGGATTTGTTGCTGCGTTCCCGTCGCAGCGTTTCCCGCTTATTTAGCCGCGGCCATAGACAGCAGCAGCAGCAGCAACAGCAGCAACAGCAGCAGCAGCAGCAGCAGCTGCGCGTGCTGCTCGTCGGCCGCCGCTTCTCAGGGAAGACAGCCCTTGTCTATAGACTCAAATTGGGGGCCTTCATACCCACCAGGCCCTCTGTCGGCAGCAACACGTACGCTTGCTGCTGCTGCTGCTGCTGCTGCTGCTGCTGCTGCTGCTGTTTGTTGCTGTTGCTGCTGCTGCTGCTGCTTGGTTAGTGGTGGTAGAGAAACAGCAACAAGGCATGGTGTTGCAGGGGAGTTGCTGTTGCTGCTGAGTTGCCTTGTCGCTGCAGTCGGTGTTGCTGCTGCTGCTGCTTCTTCTACCGTTAATTGTTGCTGCTGCTGCTGCTGCTGCTGTTGCTGCTGTTGTTTGTTGCTGCTGCTGCAGCGAGTCGTTTGTGCTGCCGCCTGAGGGAGAGAAGGAGCTGTGGAGAGCAGCAGAAGGAGACAGCGGGGGGAACGATGCGGCGCTGCTGGGATCGTCTCCGCCTGATGTAGAGACACCAGAGACAACCAGCGCCAGCAGCAGCAGCAGCCGCAGCAGCAGCAACAACAGCAACAGCAGCAGCAGCAGCAGCAGCAGCTCAAGACACAGAAACACACCACTGCTTGTTCATATATGCGACGTTGCGGGAGGAGACGGAGAGACCCTAGAGTGGCAGGGGCTGCAGCGGGTGAGCACGCTCTCTCATTGCCCCTACTCAACAGCTAGCTAGCTAGCTAACTAGCTAGCTAACTAGCTAGCTAGCTTGATAGCTACCTTGCTAGCTAGCTGTATAGCTAGCTAGCAAGCTAGCTAGCTGTGTATTTAGCTAGATGGCAAGCTAGACAGCTAGCTAGACGGCTAGCTCGCTAGCTAGCTAGCCAGCTAGCTGTTAGCAGTTAGCTACCGCTTAGCGGCAAGCTGGTTAGCCAGCTAGCTGCTAGCTAGCAGGCAACAGCTAGCTGGTGGGTAGCAGGTAGCTGACAAGGAGCAGCTAGCTAGCAGGGAGCAGCTAGCTAGCAGGTAGCAGCTAGCTAACTGCAACGCAGTGTCTCTTCTCTGACCCCGGGTGCCCCTGTGTAGCTAGCTGCCTCCTTTATGTCTCCTCTAGCTAGCTAGCGGACCCCTCTCTACAGCTAGCTATCTTTTGTATCGATGATGTGCTGCCGCTACACCGCAGCTAGCTGCTGCCCCCTTTAGCTGGCTAGCTAGTGAACTGTGTGGTGTCTTCAGTGCCGTCGTGTCTGTGTGTCTCTTCCGTATGTCTCCTTCTCTCTCTCCTCTCTCTCCTCTCTCTCCTCTCTCTCTCTCTNTATATATATATATATATATATATATATATATATATATATATATATATATGTGTGTGTGTGTGTGTGTAGCAAGTGGACTGCGTGATGTTTTCAGTGGACGCGTGTCTGAGTGTCTCTTCTTTGTGTGAAATTCGCCGAGAAATTTTAGAAATTTTCTTTGACGAAGAATTCGTTATCAGGAGACAC
>NW_013570403.1:17485-17588 GCF_000499745.2 Eimeria mitis | reverse complement strand
CTCCTTCTGTCTCCTTTATGGTCTCTTTCTCTCTCCTTCTATTCTCTCTTTCTGTCTCCTTTATTGTCTCCTTCTGTCTCCTTTATTATCTCTTTCCGTCTCC
>NW_013570403.1:17146-17385 GCF_000499745.2 Eimeria mitis | reverse complement strand
ATATATATATATATATATATATATATATATATATATATATATATATATATATATATGTATATGTATATGCTTTATATATATATATATATATATATATATATATATGTACTTGTGTGTGTATTGTGTTTATTGTCTGTCTTTTGTTGTCTCCTGTCTCCTTTTATTATCTCTTTGTGTCTCTTTCTGTCTCCTTTTATTACCTCCTCCTGCTTCCTTTTTATTGTCTCTTTCTGTCTCCT
>NW_013570403.1:12615-17022 GCF_000499745.2 Eimeria mitis | reverse complement strand
TTTATTGTCTCTTTCTGTCTCCTTTATTGTCTCTTTCTGTCTCCTTTTATTATCTCTTTCTCTCCCCTTTATTGTCTCCTTCTGTCTCCTTTATGGTCTCTTTCTCTCTCCTTCTATTCTCTCTTTCTGTCTCCTTTATTGTCTCTTTCTGTCTCCTTTATTATCTCTTTCCGTCTCCTTTATTGTCTCTTTCTGTCTCCTTTATTGTCTCCTTCTGTCTCCTTTATTGTCTCNTTCTGTCTCCTTTATTGTCTCTTTCTGTCTCCTTTATTGTCTCTTTCTGTCTCCTTTATTGTCTCTTTCTGTCTCCTTTTAGGACCTAAGCGCAGCGCGTCACCCTGAAGAAATTGAGGATTTGCTGGCGCTGCCTGAGGAGGTGCAGCAGACGTAAGCGGGTCAAAGACATCATTCTACTGTCTCCTTTCTTCTTTCTACTGTCTCCTTTCTTCTTTCTTTTGTCTCCTTTCTCGTGTTTTTTGTCTCCTTTCATCGTTCTACTGTCTCCTTTCTCCTGTCTTTTGTTTTTCTTGTCTTCTGTCTTTTGTCTCCTTTCTTCTGTCTTTTGTCTCCTTTCTCGTGTTTTTTGTCACCTTTCTTCTGTCTTTTGTCTCCTTTCTTCCGTATTTTGTCTCATTTCTTCTGTCTTCTGCCTTCTGTTTCCTTTCTTCTGTCCTTTGTCTCCTTTCTCGTGTCTCCTGTCTCCTTTCTTGTGTCTTTTGTCTCCTTTCTCGTGTCTACTGTCTGCTTTCATGTGTCTACTGTCTCCTTTCTTGTGTCTTTTGTCTCCTCTCTTTTGTTTTTTGTATTTTGTCTCATCTCTCCTGTTTGTTGTCTCCTGTCTCTTGTCTTGTGTCTCCTGTCTCCGTTCACAGACAAACAGCAAAAGGAGACAGTGTGTGTTTGTGTGTCTCCTCTTGGTGCCCGCCTTCTGTCTCCTCTCTCTCTGTCGTTGTTGTTTTTTCTGTCTCCGTTTGTCTCCTTCTGTCTCCTTTTATATCTCAGCAGACAGTGGTGAGATATATCTATTTCTTTCTGTCTTCTTCTGTCTCCTGTCTCCTTCAGGTGTCAGGTTGTGGGGTGGAGTGCTGTCTCCGGCTTAGGAGTTGCAGATGTGCAGCAATGGTTTGCTGCTGCTGCTGCTGCTGCTGCTGGGGGGGGCGCGGTAAAGCGCTGCTGCTCTAGGGGGCCCCTTCGCAGAGAAAGAAGAGAAAGGGCTTTTGCTGCTGCAGGCAGAGTACAAGAAAGAGACACTCCTGCTGCTGCTGCTGCTGCCGATGCTGCTGCTGCTGCTGCTGCTGCTCCAGCTGTTGCTATATGCATAGTACAAGAAAGAGACACTCCTGCTGCTGCTCTTGCTGCTGCTGCTGCTGCTGCTGTTGCATGCGCGTATAAGAGACAGTGGGAGAGGCTGGAGGGCTGCAGCGGCCCGCAGAGAGCCGCAGTTCCCCTCTGCCTGTTTAGGTGTACGTGTGCTGCTGTCTGTCTCCTCGTGACTGTCTCCTTGTATCTTTTGTCTCCTTTCTGTTTTGTTTCTGTTGTCTCCTTTTTATCTCTTCTGTCTCTTCTGTCTCCATTGTCTCCTTTATATCCTTTGTCTCCTCCTGTCTCTTCTGTCTCTTCTGTCTCTTCTGTCTCTTCTACCTCTTCTGTCTCTGTTGTTGTTATTTACTTTACCGCTATGTAAGAAGCCCCTAACCCAGTATTTCTCTGCGGCGGTGAGGAGACACCCCATCAGCTTTCTTTCTGTCTCCTCAGGCCCCGGGCCCCCCACATCCCGCAGCACGTGGAGATGCCTATACACCCGAGAGACCCTTCTTTGCTGATCCCTTGCTGGGAATTGCTGCAGCACGCAGCTCCGCTGTCTCTGCTGCTGCTCCGGTGTCTCCTCTCTCCTCACCGGGGGCGGCAGGATTCACACACGCAGCAACACCAGCAGCAGCAGCAGCAGCAGCAGCAGCAGGAAAAATTGCTGGCCCGCAGCGCCGACATATACCTCTGCATGAGCAGCTGCAGCAGCTGCAGCAAATGCAGCCAGACCATCAGCAGCTGCATCAGCTAGAGCCGCAGCAGCTGGTGCAGCGCCTACAGCAGCAGCACCAGCAGCTGCACCAGCTACAGGAGCAGCAGCGTCAGCAGCTTAAGCAGCTACAAGAGCAGCAACTGCAGCAGCAGCAGCTGCAACAGCAGCAGCTGCAACAGCAGCAACTGCTGCAACAGCAGCAGCTGCTGCAACAGCAGCACCTGCTGCAACAGCAGCAGGAGCATGAACAGCAGCATGAGCAGCAGCAGCAACTGCAGCAGCAGCAGCAGCAGCAGCAACAGCAACAGCAGCATCGTGAGCAAGGGGAGACAGGAGACCCGCCAGGGACTTTCTCTCTCCTAGATGGCCTCTAAGGCCTTCAGTCTCTCCATCAACAAAACCCAACATCTTAGGGAGCTGATATACAAATCAAGCAGCAACACACAGAAAGGAGACAGAAAGGAGACAGCAGACAGAAAGAAACAACAGACAGTGGAGACAGAAAGGAGACGGGAGACATATAGTGCAGACATGAATACAACAGCAGCAACAAGCACTGGATACAGAAATTAAACAACGGAAAGCTGCGTAGACAGCAGAGAGAAAGGAGACAGTGTAGACAGAGGAAAGGAGACAGTGCAGCCAGAAGAGAGAAAGGAGACAGTGTAGACAGAGGAGAGGAGACAGTGTAGACAGAAGAGAGAAAGGAGACAGTGTATACAGAAGAGACAAAGGAGACAGCGTAGACAGAAGAAAGGAGACAGAAAGGAGACAGAAAAAAGTTAGTTTAATTAAGTTATTTTCCCCGCTGCAAGGCCACGCGGCCATCAAAATTGTTTATATGACAAATACTGCAGCAACAAAAGGAGACAGTTGCCTCCTGCTGCGGTGTACGTACACCTGAAACCAGAAGATGCGCGTACACCCGAAAAGGAGATGCGTGTACACCTGAAAGGTGTCTGTATATATACCTCACACTGCCCCACACCCTTAAAAATAAATAATGAAGACAGAGAGAGAACTGAGAGATACTGACACTGAATACAACCCCACAACAACACTGCGGTGTACGTACACCTGAAACGGCAGTGTATAAACACCTGAATCTAAGATGCATATACACCTGAATCAAAGGTGAATATACACCGGAATCTAAGGTGTACGTACCACGAAGACTGCGGTGTGCATACAACTCAATCTGCGGCGTACATACACCTGAAATTATCTGCGGTGTCCATACACCTGAAATTATCTGCGGTGTACATACACCCGAATGTATCTGCGGTGTACATACACCTGAAATTATCTGCGGTGTACATACACCCGAATCTGTCTGCGGTGTACATACACCCGAATTTGTCTGCGGTGTACATACACCCGAATTTGTCTGCGGTGTACATACACCTGAAATTATCTGTGGTGTACATACACCTGAAATTATCTGTGGTGTACATACACCTGAATTTGTATGCGGTTACATCCTGAGGGGTTTGCGTCTGGCCTTCATCGCTTCGAGGGCTCTTTGGGCTGCCAAGGGGACACCCTTCTTCTCTTTGTCTTCTCCTGAAAAGGAGACAGCAGAGACAAAGAGACAAAGATGAGAGAAAGGAGACAGATGAACAAGAGACAGACGGGAAACAGAGACAGAAGAGACAAGTGAAACAAGAGAGAAGAGAAAATATACAAAAGGAGACAGAGGAGACAGTAGGGGCAAAGCTAGGAAGCACACAGGAGGCACGGGGAGATGAAGAAAAGGAGACAAAGGAGACACAAAAGGAGACAAAGGAGACACCCCTGCAGCTGCCGAACCATCGATTCGGGCGGGCCCTCTATTCAGTGTGTGCGTCTACGGTGTCTTCGTGTTATCTCCTTTGTTGTTTGTCTCCTCTGTGTGTTGTGTGTCTCCTCTGTGTGCTGTGTGTCTCCTCTGTGTGATACATGTCTCCTCTGTCTGTTGTGTGTCTCCTCTGTCTGTTGTGTGTCTCCTCTGTCTTTTGTTTGTCTCCTCTGTGTGCTGTGTGTCTCCTCTGTGTGCTGTGTGTCTCCTCTGTCTGCTGCTTGTCTCCTCTGTCTGTCGGTTGTCTCCCCTCTTCTGTTTCTTTTGTCTCTTCTTTGTCTGCGAGCCCTAAAGTGAGACGCACCTGCAGCAGGGGACGGTGAAGCAGCAGCAGCAGGCTGTGCTTCTGTCTGCTGCTGCTGCTGCTGCTGCTGCTGCTCCCCTCCAGTCGCTTCTGCTCCTACATAGCCATCGCCCTGGGCGAGATTCATTTGTTGTATTTGCTGTGCTAGTTGTGCTTCTTGTTGCTGCTGCTGCAGCAGCAGCAGTTGCTGCTGCTGAATTTGTTGCAGTCTCTGCTGCTCCTCCCACTCGGCGGCTCGTTTTGCTT
>NW_013570403.1:11760-12356 GCF_000499745.2 Eimeria mitis | reverse complement strand
GCAGTTGCTGCTGCTGAATTTGTTGCAGTCTCTGCTGCTCCTCCCACTCGGCGGCTCGTTTTGCTTCTGCCGCTGCTTCTACAGCAGCAGCAGCAGCAGCAGCAGTTGCTGCAGCTTCTGCAGCAGCTTCTGCTGCTGCTGCTGCTGCTGCTCGTCTGTATTCTTGTCTCTGCTGCTGCAGTCTCTTTACTTCTTGTGAAGGTTGCAGCACATCTGGGGCATTGCGCTGTCTCCATCCAGCTAGCTGATTGGGGGCCATCTGTCTCTCTGTCTCTAGACCCTTAAGAGCCCCTTCTTTCTTTGTCTCCCTTCTGCTGCTGCTGCTGCTGCTGCTGCTGCCTTTATAAGAAGCATCAATACACAGAGAGGGGCCCCGCAGCAGCTGTTCCTTACGGGGGCGAGGCAGAGACTGCTGCTTCACTTTCGGGGGCCCTATACATATACGAGCTGAAAGAGGCCAGTGGTCAGATAGCTCTTCTCCGTACCGCTGAGCTATTATATCCATTCCTGAATGTAACAAAACACTAAACCCTAAACCCTAAACCCTATATAAATATATATAAATATATATTTATATGTATTTAAATATATATAAA
>NW_013570403.1:11420-11726 GCF_000499745.2 Eimeria mitis | reverse complement strand
ATATATATATATATATATATATATATATATATATATATATATATATATATATATATATATATATACCTATGTAAGTCCATGAAAATAATATATATAAAGAAATACATTCATATATATTTATATAAATAAATAAGAATATAAGTAGATACCTAGACAGTGCATCTGTAATGAAAATAATATACATAAAAAAAACATCCATATATATTTATATAAATAAATACATAAAAAAAAAATTTCATATATATTTATATAAATAAATTAGAATATAAGTAGATACTTAGACAGTGTATCTGTTAGGAAAATAAT
>NW_013570403.1:9456-10539 GCF_000499745.2 Eimeria mitis | reverse complement strand
TAGGGTTATTATCGGGTGTAAACAAATCCCTGAGCTGAGCACAACCCCCCAGAGTAAGAAGTTTTTTATAATCTCGGGGACACCTCGAGGGGTCTAAGTTAAAGTCTCCTAGGAGCAGCATAGCTGTGTCTGCAACAAAAGAAGGAGGAGCATTTTTTGTTGTCTTTGTTGCTGCTGCTGCTGCTGCTGTTGCTGTTGCTGCTGCTCCTCCTCCTCCTTGCATCTGTCTTGCTAGCCACAAAAGATACTGTCTCCACGCAATCTCTTTAACAAATTTTTTCAGTTGTTCTATATTTGCTGCTCGTGGGTGTCTCCCTAATACACTAAAGTGTGTAGCAACAACCACCAACCTCATCCCCTTAAACACAGACCCCACCCCCAGCTCTACAGCAGTAATATTTTGGTTAGAGAAGGGGACACGTGTATCAGGTGTAAAAAAACATTTTTGTGTATTTATATAATTTAATTTTGATAGACGCCAAGCAAACCACAATCCCCCTGTTTTTCGGGTGTACAGACACCAGGGATCAAAGACACCACGAAGAAATGAGGGGACACCTGAGGAGACTGTCTCCGGTAATATATTGTGAGTTGGTAAGACACTCGAATTTAAACCCCACAAATTCGCACCCCACACCTCCTGAAGACAAACCAAGTCGTACTGAGCAGCCAGACGCCCTATCTGCAGCACAACAGCAACACATTACTTTTTATTTTATTTTATTTTTTTTTTGCTTTTTACAGTTTTTATATTGTACTTTTAATGTAGTTATTGTTGTAATAGTTATCATAATTGTATGATCGTAATGGTACTAATAAAAATATATTATATTAACAAAAAATAAAAATAAAAACTATTTATTATAGTATATTTAAAGTAGTAATTCTACTAGTGGAATTGTAATAGTACTCATAATACAGATGGTGATGATGAGAAGGGCAAGAGAGAAGCTACACAGGAGACGGAGACAGTAGATAAGGAGACAGATGTCAGAGACAGGAAACAGGAGAGACAGCATATATATTATATAAATTATGTATACTATATATATTATATAAAGCACATATTTTATATAAATTATG
>NW_013570403.1:9142-9416 GCF_000499745.2 Eimeria mitis | reverse complement strand
TATATATATATATATATATATATATATATATATATATATATATATATATGTACCTGTTCAGCCCGCTGGTGCGTTCGTTTACAGCTCCAGAAGGGGGCCCAGAGGTAGGGGTTCCAGGAGACAACGGGGGGTATAAGAAAGGCATTTAAACACAAGACAGAGAGATGGGGGCCGTATACAGATGAAGAGACAGCTGAGATGCTGTCGTCTTGTATATAAGGAAGAGGAGATACAGATGATGGCGATAAGGCTGCAACAAATATAAAATATTACA
>NW_013570403.1:8767-9042 GCF_000499745.2 Eimeria mitis | reverse complement strand
GAGACAGCTGAGATGCTGTCGTCTTGTATATAAGGAAGAGGAGATAGAGATGACGGCGATAAGGCTGCAACAAATATAAAATATTACAAAAGAATATATTTATTATTATGATTATATATAACATATAATGAGTATTATTATTAATATTTTATAATAATAATGTTATAAAAACAGGGGAGAGAAAGGAAAGGAGATATCAACAAAAAATACATAAAGGAGACACAACAACAAGGAGACAGTAGGCAGACTGTACGGAGACAGTACGGAGATAGTAA
>NW_013570403.1:6863-8667 GCF_000499745.2 Eimeria mitis | reverse complement strand
ATATATATATATATATATATATATATATATATATATATATATATATATATATATATATATTATTATTATTATTATACTCATTATATGTTATATATAATCATAATAATAATAATATTGTAAAACGAGGGGAGAGACAGGAAAGGAGATATCAACAAATAATAGATAAAGGAGACACAACAACAAGGAGACAGTAGGGAGACAGTACGGAGATAGTAGGGAGACAGCAAGGAGACACTAACAAAGAAGAGATAATCTAAGGAGAAGCATGTGCGAAACAGCAACTTTCACAGCAGCAGCAGCAGCAGCAGCAGCAGCAGGAGCAGCAGCAGTGTAAGGACAAGAGCAGCAAAGAGTGAAGAGGCTGCGCGTCAATTGGTGAGCTGTGGTTCTGCAGCAGTCTACCTATACAGCCTCAACCAGTCTATATTTAGGGTTTAGGGTTTAGGGTTTAGGGTTTAGGGTTTTCCTCTTGAGGAGACAAAAAGAGACAAACAAAAGCGACATCCAACGGGGAGACAAATAAACAGCAACGAGACAGAGGGGAGACATACAAATGATCACGGCTCCACAAAAGGAAAACCAGCAGCAGCAGCAGCAGCAAGAGCAGCAGCAGCAAGAGCAGGTGCAGCAAGAGCAGCAGCAGGCGCTGCAGCAACCAGCGTAAAAGCAAGAAGAAAAGCAGAGAAGCAGGCGTGTATGGAGATAAGATAGGAGTGAACATATAGCAGGACTTACGGAAATGGGAGGACTCACTACTGCGGTTGCTGCTGCGGTTGCTGCTGCGGTTGCTGCTCCGATTGCTGCTGCTGTTGCTGCTGCTGTTGCTGCTGCTGTTGCTGCTACTGTTGCTGCTGCTGTTACTGCTCCTGTCGCTGCTGCTGTCGCTGCTGTCGCTGGAGCTGCGGCTTCTGCCGGTCCTGCTGCTGCTGCTGCTGCTGCTGCTGCTTGGCTTGCTGGTGGCTTGCGTTGCAGCTCTTCCCGGTGTATGGGCAGCTGCGTGTACAGCTGAGCCCCCAAGGAAGGCCGAGGAAGCAGAAGAGGAGAGAGCAGAGGACTGGTGCGACAAGACAGAAGAAACTCTGGAGACTTTTCTTACATTGCCGCTCTTAAGTTTATTCATTTTAATATATTTATTGATTTTATCATTTGTAAACACTAAACTCGTGCTCTAAACACACAACCCATACAACACCGCCACCGACGCTGCACGCAGCTGCCTGTACACCCGAAGACCCTGAGCAACGAACCAAGAGTCTCAGCATATAGAACAGACAAAAACTCTCTTTATTATTCTTTATCAACTTGAGAAGCAACGTTGCAACAGCTGCAGCAGCAGGAGCAGCAGGAGCAGCAGCAGCAACAGTTGCAGCAGTGCTTCTGTCTGTACCTTCCGTGCAGGTAGGCCTGTCAATACTGCGTTATTGGGGGAGAGTGAGAAAAATACAAAAGAATAGGGGTTTTTATTTGTGAAAAATAATTAATTTCATTCAAATAAATGTAAATTACTCCTCCACCCCTTTTGGGGCTTCGATAGGCAGACGCAACACCACCATAACCACTGGACTGGGGGCCACCGGCCCGAGGTGTATATACACCTCAGCTATAGACGGTGTTTAAGTGAGCTCAGTACACGCTTTTCTCTTGTTGCTTCTTCGATACTTCATTACTTTCACCTCGAGCACAACAAATGCATGCATATACCGCCCGCCACCGTCGTAGGGGCTGCGCAGACACACCGGGAACTGCCCATACACCGCAAGAGCTGCCCATACACCTCAAGAGCTCCACATACACCCCAGATGCA
>NW_013570403.1:5523-6843 GCF_000499745.2 Eimeria mitis | reverse complement strand
CATAAGCAAGCTAAGGCGAACGGTCTTCCCGCCCCCCCCCCCTTGGCGGATGCAGCGCATGCAGGTGTATGTACAGTGCAGCTTCTGTATGAAGAATACAGCATTAAGAAGAGAGAAAAGTGAGAAGGCTGGAGACAGGCAATGCGACGTCCATGAGTCTCCTTGACCTTCGTCTATCTCTCGTGCTGACTGCATGCAGCATCTGCCGGTCTCCTTGAGTGGCCCCCTACCCCTTCTTCTGTTTTAGTTGGATGTATAACGGAGACAGACACAGAGAAGGAGACACAGGTAGCGAAGAAGACAAACACAGAGAGGCAGACGAGGCAGAGCAGACGGAGAGAGAGACTGTTGTAGCGACAAAGACAAAGACAGATACATAGGAGACAGAGGTGTTGTAGCATGAGTTAGCGCAGAAGCCTTCCCCTGGCTTTGGCACGTTGCGTGTAAGCGGTTGCAAACGTTCTACACGCACGTTCAGAGGTAAAGCGTGCAGCAAAGGCAAGCTTCGCTGAAGCTTCCTTATGTGCACGCGTGGGGATGGCTTGCAGTACCAGCCACAGCGGGGTGCGCTGCAACCCCACTGGGGAAGGCGATCAGCTGCTTTTGGAAAACACTTCCTTTAAGTCTTCGCCTACACTGCGGCTCGCCTCTGGCCATATTAATGGCAGAGAACAAGCAGTACACTTGGTAGCACCGCATGGTTCATCGGGGCAGGGTGCGAGCCCGGGCCCGATCCCCACGCGGATGACATCAGGCATCGCTGAAAAAACACACACGATTGCAAAAATAAATAAAATTCATTTTGTCCGTTCAGTTATATCGAAATAAAACCCATTTCTTTCGTAGAGAAAATCTCTTCCAATTTCAGCGTTCTCTTCACCAAAATGGAGGTTGACTATGAGCCACTCAGAGGGGCGGTCGACGCACGGTCTGGAACCCCAGCAAGCGGACGCCAGCTCCATTTCGGCATCTAATCCCGGAGAAAATGCATTCCCGCCAAAAACGATTCAAGAGGAATGCCTCCGGTTGTGCCGTCCTACGGCATATGATGGGCGGCGGGATGCAGAGGCTGTAGAGGATTTCCTCAATTCCCTAGACCTATACCTCCGCTTACAAAATGCCCCAGAAGAATTCCAACTACTCCTGGCGTCTTCCTTCTTAGAAGGGGACGCACGGCGATTCTGCCTACGCTTAAGCAACGGCTCCAAGTTCCCTGAGCACCTCAGGTCCATGCAAGCATTCCGGGACGCGCTACGTTGCAGGTTTATTCGGAGATCTGCAAGGGAGCAGGCTATGGCGGAACTGAGAAAGCTTAAACAG
>NW_013570403.1:0-5402 GCF_000499745.2 Eimeria mitis | reverse complement strand
GTCCCGATTTGGAACCAATGGATATTTGGGCTGCGAACACCAAGCCAGCTAAAGACGGGGCTAGAGGCGGCTACCGTCAGCAGACGGCGAACACACCACCCAGAAAGCAAGAGGGAGACTCTGAGCGGCGTACTTACTTCTTTTGCAGTAAACAGGGTCACGTATTTCGATATTGCCGGCTGATGCAAAAGGATAGGGAAAAAATTGAACCAAATCCCGAGCAGCGCCACCACGCGAACAAACAGAGCAAGCAGGGAAACTTCCGGGCCCCTACGCAACGTGCGGTGCAGTGAAGGGGCCACACGCGATAACGGCCGCCAGACCCACCTCGAGTCAATTCAGTACTTGTACAAGTACGAGTAAAGGGACAGGACTTAATGGCCCTACTCGATACGGGATGAGAAGTGGATCTGATATCTGAAGCTGCAGCAAGTAGGTGCAGCCTACCCGTCTACCCACTGGAGCAATCTTTGAGGCTACGCTTCGCAGATGGCAGGCAGGATACTAGAATCGGCAAAACTATGGACGTAAAATGCACCACCAGTTCCAAAACAGTGCACATTCCTGTGACTAGGGACTTCTATGTTTGACCCGTTCACCACGACATAATCCTAGGCATGCCGTGGGTGACCCAGTAGAAGGCGCAGATGCGTTCCTCTGATGCTGCCATAGAGATCATTCCGCCTGAAAGTGAAGGGAGAGTGCACCTCTCAGCGCTCCCAACGGCGTTTGCATATTCTATGGTCAGAGGTGTGGAGACTGTGTCCGAAGAAAGGGGGAGCGACGAGGCTCCCCGGCAGCGCAGCGGCACTGACGATAATAATGGAGATATGCATGCACTCCGTCATCATTCTCTGGTAAAGACCGCAGTTTTGGGGGAATGGATCCAGTTAACACCCGAGGAACGGCAGAAGTGGACAAAATTGAATGAAGAGTCCTCAGATGTACTCAATAAGAAAGGGCTAATGGCGGGCAGGCCACCAGCTGGACGCTCTCTGCACCGCATCAAACTCCCTGGCTCAGCCCCAAGCTTCGTTCCAAGGGACAGACGAGCTCAACACCTTGAAGAGGAAAGTGAGCGGCAGGCAGACGAACTTCTGAAAAGGGGCAAGGTTCAGCCGTCGCCTAGCGTCTTTGGGCACAATCCCGTGCTGGCGAAGAAAAAGGACGGTAGGTGGCGTATGTGCATCGACTTCAAGCCCCTCAACAAGATTACAGCGAAGCAGAATTTTCCGATGCCCAGGGTGGAGGAAATCCTTGACCGCTTACAGGGTTCGGCGGTATACTCAGCAGTTGAGTTCGTCGTGGCCTTTTTGCAGATCCCTATTCACCCGGAGGACAGACACAAGACGGCGTTCCACACCCGCACTCGCAAGCCTGAGTACACTTGCATGCCCTTTCGCCTCGTTAATGCACCTGCCAAACTGCAGGGGCAAGTCAATCACGACTTCCTGGGGACAATCGCCGAGGGATGGATGGTGATATACATTGATGATGTGCTTGTGTTCAGCCGAAATGTGCACGAGCAGCTGCAGCACCTCGGGCGGGCGCTGCAACTAATACGTGAGAAGCAGTGGTTTGTGCAAGCGCAGTTCGCCACACCATGGGTTGGACCGTTTGCGGTCCGCTCTCGGGTCAACGCGTTGGCGTACATCATCGATTTACCCTCAACGTGGAGATGCCACCACAGTATTAACGTTGGTTTCATAAACAGTTTTGGGAATCCCCGTGGTTTCCTCGCTAGAGTGCGAGGGAACCGCGTTTATTCCCGAAACTGTTTTTTCAACGACCCCGCGGGCTTCTCCGCCTCGAGGACACAGATATTCTCGAGACGCGGATTAACGCCCGCCGAGGCCATGGGCGGGCGTTAATCCGCNTCCGCGCCTCGATAATCAAACTACATCAAATGGCCAGGCCCACGTGATCCTGAGTGGGTTTCGGAGGATCACTTAGGAGAACCGATCCCCCAGAACAGCTACGTGCCCTACTTGACCTTGCACCACCTACACCTAGTGTATGCATGCAGGCAGGTCGCGGAAGTGGACAACGGGTGGATAGATGTTAGAGGACCCCTTGTCAGCTCCCTGCAAATTTTTCTATTTTCCTACCCCGATTCCCCTGGAGGCTAACTACGGTGCCTCCCTATTTGTCTCTTTCCTCCCGCACACTGCGAGCCAGGTCGCGGGGGGGCACAAGCAACCAGCTGTACCTTTGCCTACTGGGGCTGGGTACCACCTTTAGGGCTTTGTTGCGGCTTTCGCCGGAGCCCCTGGGGGCAGCGACCCGGCGCGGTGGGACGGGAGGCAGTAACTGAAATTCAACCAAACGACTCGTAAACAAAGCAGCACTCATCGGAAAGCAGCTGCTTTCCTGCTTCACGTCCAAGCGGCGGCACTGTGAGCTGCGTCAGGCGCCACTGCGGATAGCCAGGCGCTGAGGAACGGGTCGGGCCGCCATCGCAGCAGTTTCGCTCTGCTGGATCGACCATTCCTATTTTGCTGCTCTTACTTCCACCACGCTCTATGTTTCGGCTGCCTGCCATTGCGAGCCAGCGTATTCAGCCGGTGCCGAGGCACCGTTATGGCGGCGGGGTGGACGCCGCATCATGACTCACTGTTTGAGTCAGATGCGGCGACCGACGCGCTGATTGCCCTCATCCTTCTGTTTAAATCGATCTCGCTAATTATTCGGCCCCTTTTACCAATTCCCCCTTCGTTTCATCGCCGGGACAACGTGACCATCTGCGTACAAAGGCGTGCACTTTTCGCTGATGGGGAGGCAGACGTAGCATGAGTTAGCGCAGAAGCCTTTCCCTGGTTTTGGCACGTTGCGTGTAAGCGCTTGCAAACGTTCTACACGTACGTTCAGAAGTAAAGCATGCAGCAAAGGAAGCTTCGCCGAAGCTTCCTTACATGCACGCGTGGGACTGGCTTGCACTACCAGCCGCAGTGGGGTGCGCTGCAACCCCATTTCTGGCCGCCTCCTCCCCGCAACATCCAGTTCTTGAGTTCAACGCCCAGGATGCCTAGAGACTGGGGAATGAGGTCAGTTGCTTTTGGGAAACACTTGCTTTAAGCGTTTGGCTACATTGCGGCTCGCCTCTGGCCAGATAAAGGCCAGAGAGCAAGCCTTATAGAAGGGGAATGAGGCAGAGACAGATACAGAAAGGAGACAGAACCAGCATCTAAGACAGACGAATTATCTATATGTTATACTGAAGCAACAGCTGCACCAGCACTGCTACTGCAGCTGCTGCAGCTGTTGCAGCAGCAGCCTTGCTTGAGTAGCAGCACGGCGTACCGTTGTGGTCTTTCCACCTGCTGCTGTTATCACTTAATTTGTTTAATTAAATATTATATATGCAGCTCTGCTGCAGCAGCCCTGGAGCAGCAGCTCCGCTGCAGCACCTCTGCAGCAGCAGCAGCACTGCAGCAGAGCAGCTATGTTGCCCCTGCTGCATTGCCTTTATGAGTAAAGGAGATGCTTTTAGCCTGAGGAGACAGTAAAGCTGTTGTTATTTATATACAGTATCAACAGAGGGGACAGCGAACTTCTTCTTTTTAATAAACAGTACACGAGAGAGGAGACGGTAAGCCTCTCTCTGTTATATTAACACGTATCAACAACAGAGGAAACAGTAACGCTAGAGACAGAGACAGAGTAAGATAGACAAGGAAAGACTTATAGAGACAGGGACAGAGCAGAGGGCAGTAGAGGAAACAGAGAGACAGAGACAGGAACATAGAGACCGAGACGGAAACAGCATATGTTGTGGTGTGGATCCCGAAGCAAAGAGAGACAGAAAGGGGGAGGGGAAGAGAGCAAGGAGGGGCAAAGGGGAGACAGGGAGAGGCAGACAAAAGGAGACACAAGGAGACAGGGAGAGACAGGCAGACGGAGAAAGGAGACATAAGGAGACAGGAGACAGGAGACAGGAGCCATATACACCTACACAAGGCCAGAAGCTTAACAAAGGAGACAGAGGGAGACAGATAGAGGGACAGAGACGATACAAAAGAGGCAGAGGGCAAACAGAAGGAGACAGAAGGAGACACATGGAGGCAGAGGGAGACAGAAGGAGACAGAAGGAGGCAGAAGGAGATTGGAGAGTTTGCCTGTTCCTGTCCCCCTCTGCTGCCTCTCTGTGTATCCCTCTCATTAAGTAAGCATCTCCAGTGCCTCTAATATCATAGCCTTGCATGCAGCAGCAGCAGCAGCAGCAGCAGCAGCAGCAGCAGCAGCAGCAACAGCAGCAAAGACGATGGGGCCCCCGCATGCAGGTGTGGGGCCCCACAGCTGAGTTAGCTGCATGGGTCTGCATGCTGGGGCTCGTTCTATATAATTTTAGTTTTAATGTATATTTATTATATAGATAATATATTTTCTGTTTTTATTTTATCTATATTTTAATTTATTGTTTTTCTATTAATTTTATTTTCTAAAGAATACCGCTAGAGCCCCAATCCACCCAAAAGGGGACAGGAGACACCTGGCCTTCTGCTGCAGTCTCTTGTATCTGCTGCGGCTGCCGCGGCTGCGGCGGCTATTTAATTTGTTTAATTAAATAAAATAAATAAATATATAGTAGCAGCATATAACAGCCGCAGTATCTCCTATTAGCTGTCTCCTCCAGCACCCCTATAAACCTGCGAGCGTCTGCTGCTGCTGCTGCTGCTGCCTGTCCCCGCTGCCCTCTTCTTGCTACTGTCTCTTTCTGCTGTCTCCTCTTCGGAGCCGGCAGAGTCATTGTCTCTCATCTGTCTCCTCCTGGAGACAGGAGTGGCCCTACGGACAGCTGGGCCCCCAACCAACAGCAGCAGCAACAGCAGCAGCAACAGAAGCTGCAGGATCAACAGCAACAGCAACAGCAGCACCAGCCGTAGTAGCAACAACAGCAGCAGTAAAAGCCACAGCAGCACCAGCTGCAGCAGGAACAGCAGCAGCAGCAGCAGCAGCAGCAGGTAAAGGCCCCAATGGAGTCTCATCTGCTGCAGCAGCTGCATGACGGCCTAAGACAGGGGAACAGCACGAGAGGCAGACGGGGGGGTTTGGGGGCTGTCTCCTCCCAGCGGCCTGTACAGAATACACATATAGTGTTTACTGATGAGGGGACACCTGCATGCAAGAGGTTAGCTGTTTGTCTCTTTCTCTCTGCTTGCTGCTGCTGCTTCTGCTTCTGCTGCTGCTGCTGCTGCTTGGTGTCTCCTCTCCCGTTGCGGTGGCATGTTTTCTGTTTTCTTGTCTCCTTTGTCGGTTTCTGCTGTCTCTTTCTGCTGTCTCCTTTCTGTCTCCCTGAGGTGTCTCCTTCTGTCTCTTACTGTCTCCTTCTGTGTCTCCTGCTGCAGCGGCCTCTATGCCAACTTTGTTAGGGGGACAACTCTACGGCCAGCCAAAGGCAAGCC
>NW_013570402.1:8518-9085 GCF_000499745.2 Eimeria mitis | reverse complement strand
CGAGGATCTCAGCCGCTCCCTGTGAAAGACGACTTTGTAAGTGCCAAGACTAGCGTACATGCAACTACCGGGAGCAAATCGTATTGTAATCGCCACTTATAGCGTTCAAGGAAACAAGAAGACTAGAAAAACCATTCACCGTTGGAGCTGCGACACAGAATATGAAACTTGGGTCTGACAGCACAGAACAGCTGTATAGTTGCCCCTTGACATTAAGCGGAACAAGAATGATTCAGAAGGCTGGACTCCGCAGCGAATCATTTAATCTTAAGATATCGTTACACTTAGCAACGGTCTCTCTATTTTCAAGTGCACATTTTCCATTGCACAAAGAAACGTTCAGCCTATATGCAGCAACATCACACGTTAAACGGTTACTCACTGCAGAGCGAGTACTGGCAAGCCGGCACTTCTCATTTCGCACAATAACAACATTTTTGCCTACCGGCAAGTTGCATGTGCTCCTTTAGTCCAAGGGAAGTGCTCAAACGTTTGCTGTTTCCAACTACTAGCCTAGTGGCGATCGTGGTGCGCGTTGGCACCTTTTTTACAATTAGTTTGTGGGAT
>NW_013570402.1:7644-8346 GCF_000499745.2 Eimeria mitis | reverse complement strand
GGTTGGTCAGGGCAAACTGGGCAACGTAGAGGCGCTTATGCTCAAGTGGATGCACGTTTGCCTCAACTCATGCCATCATCATGTCTTGCTTTTTCGAGTATTTTACGGTGAATGGGCCTCTATTTAAGTCGCTTCAAATGTCAACCCTTTAAGCACAGAATTCCTTTATACGAAGTGTTGGCGCTGAGCGGTGCCGTAGCTATGCAGCTACCGCTCGCGTGACCATACGCACTAGCTGCATCGAACAATTCTATCATCACCATAAAGGTTCACCCATTCTAATTATGGGGGATCGCATATCAATTGGGCAGATAAATATACGGCAAAACCCTATCGTAGAAGATTCAGGCACCAGTAGTCCCGGACAAGTGTCCAAGGTAATCATGCATTCCCTCGAAGGAAATTTACCGCAGTATGCAATATAGGGGCCTTTCCATAGGCGGCTTATCTGGAAAGCGCCAAAGAGTCAAACAGTCTTACTAGAAGATGTGAATGTGCCCATTGGATTATCTGTATGGCAACCGGGCTGCACAGACCCCCGAGGTTCTCTAGAAATGCATAAGTTTGCAGTGAACAATGCTGCGTCCCCAACAGTCGAGCTCAGCACAGGCTGTGGGCTTTAGAATTTTCATAGATTGTCGTAGTCGCACTACGTAATTATTGTTTTTCGACACCCTATATAGCAGGGCACGAAGCATACAT
>NW_013570402.1:5251-7297 GCF_000499745.2 Eimeria mitis | reverse complement strand
GCTGCATTGATGGATCGCTTCCGCAGGTTCACTGCACGTTTTGCCGAGGTTTGCAACGAGCTATAGATTATGCATACAAGGCGATATCGCGATATCGCTTACTGCAAGTGAGGGCCGCGTTTTCCCTTCAAAGCGTCATCTCGTCGTGCAGCTTGTTCAAAGCCGTCAGCGCAGAATATACCATAGCCCGAACTAGCAACGGCGTATTCGGCTATCATTAGAACGTTGTTGCACCCAGAACGTCCCAGCGAACAACGCTTCGGCATTGGGAACCCGTCTCCCCTCTCCATAGCATTCGCCCGCCCTAGTATGAAGCGCGCCACTTCCTTTTTGGGCAAGCCATATGGATCCTGTCTGAACTAGCATGCATCTGTAAGGTGTGGATAGCCAGGCACAGGCCTACACAATTAAAGGTGCGGCAGGGCCGCTTCCTACCATTTGATCGTGTCATATGCTCATCAAGACTACAACAGCGACCCACGTGTCGCCAAAACTGGCAACGAGCAAGAACGAGTTGATGTCTATACACAAGGAACTGCTGGTAGCTCCCATATAAAGAAGAGTACAGTTCGTTATGGCAGCTACCGCCGGGACGTCTTGGCGTCTTTTTGTCCGCATAAGCAAGAACCGTCTACAGGACAGAACGTACAACTCCTTCAAAATGCTTTGAGCCAGAGCTATGCCTAGGTGTGGTAGACGCAGGTGGAAAAAGCGGCGCGCTGGCTGTGCATGTGCCGCATTCATGAGATTGACCTAACACTGTGTAGGGGCAGCTTATGTTTATGTTTATGGCGTGCACTGAACTCGACACGGAAGTCAATTTAAATGCACATGGCTACTTAGCGCATGTTTCCATCTCTCCAAATCTGCTTCCTCCCATTTTATGTCTACCCTTTGCAGGTTGTTGCATTCATTCCGAATAAGGCTCCAAAAGTTTTCAAGTAAAAAAGGAAGTTTGTCCACCTCTGTCTATGTCGAGGAGAACCAGCTAGCCCCGAATTCGATAAGCATTTCTTCACTTAATGTTTNTCCACCTCTGTCTATGTCGAGGAGAACCAGCTAGCCCCGAATTCGATAAGCATTTCTTCACTTAATGTTTAGTGAATGACTACGGACTGAAAAACATATATAAGCATTCATCACCTAATGACAATTTATATCCGCCTGTGGAGGGTTTCACGGGGGAGATGTGAACCACAAAAGCTTCGGACTGGGGTCTTGAATCAGTATAATAGGGCCAGATATGACTACGCAGTCGCAAGGGACAGCCTCCTACCTAGCTAGACAAGTGGAAAGACCCCATACCTGGACTATTGACCCCTCTGACGTCATCCATGGATGTTGCAAACAAAGTTGCAAGTCCCTCTGACTATCCGGATGGACGGTTATCGAATGCGAGCTAATGCGTGGCAAGACAGAAAAACGGAAGACCCACAAGCTGAAGTCGTCAAAAGACCTGCTTTGGAGAAACTTGTCACAGTACAAACAGTACAATGACCAAGCAACAAGCTCAGTTTGCGTAAAGGAGCGTATGATAAGTATGTATCAAGAGCGCCAACCCGCCCCATTTGAGACAAAGCGGCTGTGCACTACCTTTCCGCTTCGCTTATACATTTTCTAGACCATGATATAGCGTCTTCGCTACATCATATAGGCCTGTCGTGACCAACAAAATATTACAAAGCAGTGAATCTTGCAGCATAATGGAGCGAGAAGGTTCTTCACCGTATGCAGCCTTCTAGGCTTCTGCGAGTGTCAAGACTACAAGAAAAGCTACTCGGCAGTTGCTGCCAATCTTTTCAAATACTAGCCTACATCTCCTGGTATGATATAAAAGCCGGAAGCAGGTCTCAAGCAGACTAAACGCCATAATCTGCTTGATGTGCTACGGATGGAAGCCTTTCAACCAGCTTCTGCTGCAGCATGCAACGGGACGCATGAATGACCTACAAGATGCAAAGCTTTTCATGTATACTGCTTGCGTTTCCTGCTCCACTCACAAACTGAGTGTTGCCATGGTCTGTAATACAGATGCATCAGCTGCAG
>NW_013570402.1:4901-5151 GCF_000499745.2 Eimeria mitis | reverse complement strand
CTCTCCTGCAGCATGCAACGGGACGCATGAATGACCTACAAGATGCAAAGCTTTTCATGTATACGGCTTGCGTTTCCTGCTCCACTCACAAACTGAGTGTTGCCATGGTCTGTAATACAGATGCATCAGCTGCAGATGCTTATTGTCCACGTTCCTCATTTTATTGCTGTCGTAAAAGCGGCGCTAGCTTTTTCTGGCCAATGCGCGCGCCCAAGGTTCCGCACACTGCTGCCACCCAACTGCCACAGGC
>NW_013570402.1:4478-4801 GCF_000499745.2 Eimeria mitis | reverse complement strand
GTTATGGTCCACGTTCCTCATTTTATTGCTGTCGTAAAAGCAGCGCTAGCTTTTTCTGGCCAATGCGCGCGCCCAAGGTTCCGCACACTGCTGCCACCCAACTGCCACAGGCTTGGCCCTGTGAATAGTACTGAGACATTATTCTCCTACTTATCCCTTGCTGTGCGTGGATCGCTGGGCCTAAAACAATGATTGAGAGAAATATGCGCCATGCAACCCAGGCTGGAAGTTTAATTCACAGATCGTGGCATAGAATGTATTTATGGACGCGTGTGTGTGTGTGTGTGTGTGTGTGTGTGTGTGTGTGTGTGTGTGTGTGTGTG
>NW_013570402.1:3944-4427 GCF_000499745.2 Eimeria mitis | reverse complement strand
CTTACGTTCCAAAATATTCGTGGAAAAGATTCGTGCCACTCCGCAACCGCGTTATCTAGTGCAGGTTTCTCTCATGCCTCGCACGGCCTTCAGTGAACCGTTCAGCTTCTGTGTGTTGTCGCAAGCTGAATACTGCTGCCATTAATGTTGTAAACATGTGTCCAAGGACGTCCACTAATGATGCCTCTAGCCATAGCACTCCGTAGTGTTGGCTGGTCACTTTACTGCACCGCATTGTGTAACTACCCTATATGCAGGCGTACTCCCTGGACCGATCGAATCCTGCATGGTGCACATGTCAAGCATCTGCTTTCTGGTTGCCTTTTATCGTGCACCGCAGCCCATTTACGTGCGTAGGAATATCTTCCCAAGATTTCCTATTAATTCGAAGCGATCCTGTCTCAGTTTCCCTAGGTGTGCCAAGTGAACGTATAGGAAATTCAAAAATATCCAAATGGTTTAAACTGCGAGTTATGGATAAGG
>NW_013570402.1:1665-3844 GCF_000499745.2 Eimeria mitis | reverse complement strand
TGTGCGTAGGAATATCTTCCCAAGATTTCCTATTAATTCGAAGCGATCCTGTCTCAGTTTCCCTGGGTGTGCCAAGTGAACGTATAGGAAATTCAAAAATATCCAAATGGTTTAAACTGCGAGTTATGGATAAGGGACATCATGCGAGGCATACGGATTATGGCACTAGCGATGACTCATACCCACGATAAGTGCAAAGCGTACAGAAAATTAGCGCAGGCTTGGAAACGGTGTGCTGCACATCGACAAGCAACATCAATTGCCATTCAAAGAGAGTGTATTCACAAGAATGCCGATTTAACCAACCTGGCGCTGAGATTCCAATGACGTTCTCGAGCACGTTGCGGCTTGTGCTCTGTTCGCAGCAGAAGACAGCTGCAACACTCCCACATCTAAGCAGGGTCAGTTCTTTAGATATGCAATACTAGAGAAAAATGACGTACTTTCTATGTGTGTTTTGGGGACACACCGAATTCCCCAAGCAGTTAAATTCTAAAATATGATACAAGTAGGCGAACACAAGTGGCTTGCACAGAAGCAGCAATGCAAACGAATCTTATACACTCTCAATTCATAAGTTGCAAATGCATCCGATCCGCATTTCCTGCCGATACTGCTGCGAAAAACCACGANCTCAATTCATAAGTTGCAAATGCATCCGATCCGCATTTCCTGCCGATACTGCTGCGAAAAACCACGATCATGCGCCCGAATTGCATACTCACGTCCTGTACGAAGCAGCGCGAAAGCATCTCAATCGCTCGAAAATTCCAACGGAGCTCTGCACAACCAGACTAACTAGACGGGCAATCAACCACTGCCGCCGGTGGTGCAAAAACATTTCTGTTGATGAGTGTGGAGGGCTTTCCGAGATGCACATCTTGTTTCCTAAGGTTCAAGAGTACCTTCTCCCGTTCCTTCCTCAAAGTTGTAGCAACCATAAATGCTGTTGTCAAACGCACGTAAGCTGCACAGTCCCAGAGATAAAAAAATATCTCAAATACCTCCCGAAGGTAACAATATGCCAACACACAACACCCCATTTTGAATTCGCAGACCTTGGCAGAGCATAACAAACAATATAGCGGTGCGCGCCAACCGGCGACGGGAGCAATGTTATTTTTCCAACAGGTGCTGTGGGCGAGCTTGTTAAACACCGGGTACACGGGACGCTATACACGCACTCGTTATTGTACTCTTACGACGGATCCAATGGCTTACTGTGCTAATCACAGCGCCATTCGCCCGAAGCTCAAGAAAAAATTGTCGCCCGCGGAAACTAACATGCACACTCACGCCTAACTGCAGTACACCGAGGAATTCTAAGAAGCCATTTAAAGTGCATCACAAGGTCAACAGTCTCCAGTAGGCCTGCCGGCGCGCGTTATCTTTCCCCTGATAAACCCAATCTAGCGTCTGGCTACTTTCGGCCTGGGGATGAACTTGAAGGCTGGCTAAAACCTTGCTTAAGGGAACTCTGCATTCTTTTCATGGCGTATCAGACACGACGACGCCTCCAGCAATCTCCTTCAAGGTTCTCAGCACAGCGAATACGCCATACTCACTATGGGAAAACTTACTTGCTGCGCAAAGCCCATAAACACTTTGTCTCCACTGTGGAACAGGCGGATTTATCAGGCGCAGATGGCGATCACGTAGCCATGATTACAGGTGAGGCATTGCACACTAACCGACAGTCACGTGGATTGGTTTCTGATTGCTGCAGTCTTCAGCCGACCCGTAAGGCCCACACACGCATCGTCAGTTCCTCAGTCCTGGGCTTCATCTCCGTGGTTTGCGTAGAAGAAGCTTGGAAGGCATCGAAGAGTGTAAGAATAACTCATCATCTCCACACGCACTAGCTATGGCGAAATTCGCGCGTGTACAAATAAGGCTAAATGCTAGCATCGTTTGGCGTCCGCATTGAGCTTCTCTAGTGGCGATTCCTCCGGAATGAGGGCAACAATGAAATTTAAAGCGATGTCTTCTAGTCCTTTGTAATCCTAATCAAGTCAACACTACAACGCGATAATTTGCATGTGTCAAAGCCACTGCTTGTCTCGACCGTTTTTCATTGTGCTTCATTATCAACAAAACGAAATCATGCGACCTTATTTAGAAGTATAGTAGGCTAACTTTTTCGCCTCCAAGAACAATGGGTGTGCAAAGACAGGTACAC
>NW_013570402.1:0-1533 GCF_000499745.2 Eimeria mitis | reverse complement strand
CCGCCGGAGCATGAGCACAACAACGCCGTTGGAAGTTCATATGTTGTAAAGTCCGTTGTCAGCGAGATGTACATGCAATGCAACACCGTGGGAAAATGCAGGAATGCCATATACAGGATACCTAAGCCTTTTTCATAGCTGGCCCAGTGACATTCTTCTGGATTCCTCACTGCAACACATTCGCGCTAAGCGCAAACACACCCTTCATCTGAACTAGCCTGTAGGCTAAACAGCATTAAGACGCACCTTCTGAAGAACGCCCCTAGTCTGCTCGACTCCATCATGGAGGCACCTTCGTTTCAAGACCGGCCCCTCAGTATCTAGCAATATGCATAAATACGTCGTGTGCCTTAATGGAATGCCAGGTAGCCCTGTCTCTCCTTTGTTGCTCGCTTAGTCCCAGATAAGCAACGAAACAGACATATCTTCACTTCTGCAGTCCTTAAGGGACCCTTCTTTATTTGCGCAGGGTCAAGGCTTGGTGCAACGAAAACTTGTTATAACGCAGGCTAACCACCCCTGTTTGTACGCACAAACTGAGTCGCAGTGCAAGACTCTACAGATACAAGCCTATATAGGCCTCGATAAGCCTCTCCCTCGCGTAGCACTGAGGTCGAGTCACTTCAAATGGCAGCAATACATAATAGAGACTTTGCTCTAGAGTGTCATTTGTGTGATAAGGCCGTTAACTTGTGGTCGACCACAACACGCACTTTCTGGAGCATGCGCGCAGCACATACTGGACAACAATTCGTCAAAGGCCGGTAGCGGCCTTTGAAAAGCAATCGTATGGCCACACCAAGCGAGGAAAATGCCATAATACAGCTGCACACAACATTTTCAGAGCATTTAAGACGACTGAAATGCGACAGTGCGACAAGCCACAATGCAGTACGGAGTCATACGCCACGGTGAAGTCCATGGCAATTTGTTCTATACGCCTCTGGGAGGAACACTGCAGTGTGAGCTCAACGTCGTTTCACCTTCTACTGGCTACCCTACGCTAGGGGCTTATCGGAACGCGGCACAGAGTTGACAAGCATAATCAGCGGACTTCGTCAAATGCAATTTCGTAGCAGCTATGCGTTGCCTGCTTTCGGGTGTCCATCACAGCAAGAATTTGCGGTGCAAACGGCCATGGGTCTTGCCGGGGAAATGCATGCACACCCACTCCCTGCACTATTTGTGGGTCCCATCTATATGTATCGTGAGCAACGGCTGGTAGCAGGATGCAACGGCCAGGCCGCATGCTTAAAATCCCGGTTCTGAAGATATAATAATCTCCGCATAAACTCCTGAACTCACTTCCTGGTTCGTACAGATCATCGTCGTACGACATCCTAGCAATTTCATGCTTCCTTTCTGCCGCAGCTATCACATGATCACTACTCTGGATTGGTGCTTCCTTGAATGCTTGTAAGAGCTCCACCGACTCTTTTGAATAAACGCACAAGCTGTCTCGGCAGAGATCGTGTCTACAATTGGTCAGCTTTTGATCTCGTGGTCTCGATGTGTGCACCGCAGATGCACGAA
>NW_013570401.1:8663-8905 GCF_000499745.2 Eimeria mitis | reverse complement strand
TATATATATATATATATATATATATATATATATATATATATATAATGTATATATAATGTATATATAGTATATATATAGAAATATAAATAGATAAATGTAAATATATATAAATATAAACATATATAAATATAAATATATATAAATATAAACATATAATTATAAATATATATAAATACAAATATATATAAATATAAACACATATAAATATAAATATATAAAAATATAAATATATACGGATATAG
>NW_013570401.1:7861-8631 GCF_000499745.2 Eimeria mitis | reverse complement strand
AAAAAGTTTTAATTTTTTTTTTTTTTTTTCTGTTTTTTCTGTAGTATCTATTCATTGCTGCATGCACAACCACATGTATTTATTTATTTATTTCATCTATTTAATTTATTTAATTTATTTATTTATTTATTTATTTATTTTTTTATTTTATTTATTTATTTATTTATTTTTTTATTTACTGCTGCCATCGTGCTGAGGACTCCCTGCTGCTCGCGGAGTGCTGAAGTCAAAGCAATAGCGTCACCGATCCTCTATACAAACAAAAAAAAATAAAAAAAAAAATAAAAAAAATAAATAAAGTAAATAAAACAAATTAAATAAATTAAATTAAGTTAGTATAATAAAATACAATAAAACAAACAAAAAGAAAACAAATAAAAAGGAAAAAATTAAAAAAAAACGAAAAAATTTTAACAGATTTTTTTTCTGCATGCATGCATGCATGCATGCATGCATGCATGCATGCATGCATGCAGCCAATATATACATGCATGCATGCATGCATACATCAGTAGAACTGGATGCATGCATTGAACATATTATATTTTTTTCTATTGCTCTAGCATACAGCATTTTACATTTTTTTTTTTTTTAAATTTCTTGTTTCATACTTCATACTTTAGGGTTTAGGGTTTAGGGTTTAGGGTTTAGGGTTTAGGGTTTAGGGTTTAGGGTTTAGGGTTTGTGTTGCCTGTGCTAGCTCTTGGTTTCTTTTTTGTTCTTCTTGTAGCCGCTTAACTACCGACAATGAATACTCCCAATTCGCAAAA
>NW_013570401.1:6759-7325 GCF_000499745.2 Eimeria mitis | reverse complement strand
AAAAAAAAAAAAAAAAAAAAAAAAAAAAAAAAAAAAAAAAAAAAAAAAAAAAAACTAACTTCTTCATTAGGAGTTTTAGGTATTTTGCATTCACAGAGAGCGTTATTCATCGTTCTATCCGGGACAACAAGAAGGTGGCTATACACCCGAAATAAGCTTGTTTCAACTATACCCATGCCGCACAGATCTTGGTCTGTATAGTCAGGGGCTGAAACTCCTGCTGCTGCTGCTGCTGCTGCTGCTGCTGCTGCTTCTGCTGCTGCTGCTGATGATGGTGGTGCTGGTGATGATGGTGATGGTGCTGGTGTTGCTGCTGCTGGGGCTGCTGCGGAGACAGAACCATCAACACCACTTCCAATAGGAGCAGCAGCAGCTGCTGCAGCTGCTGCTGCTGCTGCTGCTGCTGCTGCTGCTGCAGGAGCAGCAGCAGCAGCAGCAGGAGGAGCAGCACGAGGAGGAGCAGGGGCAGCTACAGGAGCAGCTACAGGAACAGCACCAGGAGCAGGAGCAGCAGCAGCAGCAGCAGAAACAGCAGCAGCAGCAGCAGCAGGAGTAGGAGGAGGAGG
>NW_013570401.1:0-5645 GCF_000499745.2 Eimeria mitis | reverse complement strand
AACCCTAACCCCTAACCCCTAAACCCTAAACCCTAAACCCTAAACCCTAAACCCTAAACCCTAAACCCTATATCTTACAATTGTTCTCTCCAATTGAGTACAGCAGTTTCAGGTACGCAGCAGGTCATTCCTTTTTGTGTGCATAAAACGGAGGGTTTGCCTGCTCCTGGTGGGGGTATAAGGTGCTGTTTGCTGCTGCTGCTGCTGCTGCTGCTGCTGCTGTTGCTGCTGCTGCTGCTGTATATGAATGGGGCCCTAGACCCTAGTATTTGTATATCTCTAGCTCTAAAGAAATCAGTGGTTTGTAGTTGTTTATATATATTATATATTTCTTCTATAGGCATTGTCTCCATCATCTTGTCTCCTGTTTTTATTATACTATTTGCTGCTAGAATAGCTATTGCTGCTGCTTCTATTGCGCTTACTAAAGGCTGCTGCTGCTGCTGCTGATCGCTGTCGTCAGGGTTCTGCTGCTGCTGCACCAGTTGCTGCTGCTGCTGTTGCTGCTTTGGTTGCGCTTGCTGCTGTATGTGCTGCTGCAGCTGCTGCTGCTGCTCCTGGTGCAGGTGCTGCTGCACGCGTTGCTGCAGCAGCTGCTGGCGTTGTCGCTGAGACTGATGCTGCGGCTTCTGCTGCTGCTGCTGCTGCTGCTGCTGCTGCTGCGGTTGCTGCTGCTGTTCAGAGGGAGACAGAGGAGATAGCAGCAAGGAGTTGTCTGCTTGCTGCAGTTGCTGCAGTTGCTGCAGTTGCTGCAGCTGCTGCAGTTGCTGCAGCTGCTGCAGCTGCTGCAGCTGCTGCTGCAGCTGCTGCAGCTGAGGATATGTCTCCGGCAGCAGAGCAGACGGCTGCTGCTGCTGCTGCTGCTGCTGGTGCCGCTGCAGCAGCTCTTCCAGCCGTTGCAGCTGCTGCTGCAGGTTCGCCTCGTCCTGCTGCTGCTGCTGCACCAGCTGCAGCGGAGACTGCTGCTGCTGCTGCTGCGGTTGCTGCTGCGGTTGCTGCTGCGGTTGCTGCTGCTGCTCGCTGTATATAGGGTATTGCGGCGTACTGCTGCTGCTGCTGTTAGATGCTGCTGCTGCTGCTGCTGCTGCTGCTGCTGCAGCTGCTGCTGCTGCTGCTGCTGCTGAAGGGGTCTGCATGAAGCCCCGATCCAGCGCTGCGTCATCCCGACCGGTACCGAGGGGAACAGAAACAGGAAGCAACTGCTGCTGCTGCTGCTGCTGCTGCTGCTGCTGCTGCAGTTGCTGCTGCAGTTGCTGTTGCTGCTGCTGCTGCTGCTGCTGCATGTCGTAAGAAGGTAGTGTGACTTGGTCTAGAAGTGATGGACTGAGGAATTGATAGTGCTGCTGCTGCTGTTGCTGCTGCTGCTGCTGCTGCGGATATTGCTGCTGCTCTCCACCTTGCTGCAGCAGCAGTTGCTGCTGCAGCAGCTGCTGTTGCAGCAACTGCTGCTGTGGCTGAGGCTGTAGCAGCTGCTGCTGGTCGTGGATATCCTGATGAAACGAGTACGGGTCCTCTTGCTGCTGCTGCTGCTGCTGCTGCTGCTGCTGCTGCTCCAGCTGCATTGGCTGCTCAGCAAGAAGCTGCATCACGTGCTGCAGGTGCTTCTGCCGTATCTCCTGCTGCCGCTTCTCTTCTTCCTGCTGCTGCTGCTGCTGCTGCTGCTGCTGGCGCAGCTGCTCCTCTTGGAGCTTTTGCTGCTGCAGCAGATGCTGCTGCTGCTGCAGCCGTTGCTGCTGCAGCTGTGCCTCGTGCAGTTGCTGTTGTTGCAGTTGTTGTTGCTGCTGCTGCTGCAGCAGTTGCTGCTGCAGTTGCTGCTGCTGCTGCTGCTGCTGCTTCTTCCGCTCCCAAGCAGCCGCACCCTCCACCTGCTGCTGCTGCTTCTCCTTCTTAGGATTATAAAGGGCGTCCTGTAGCTGCAGCTGCTGCTGCTCTTCGTGCTGCTGCTGCTGCTGCTGCTCTTCATACTGCTGCTGCTGCTGCTGCTGCTGCTGCTGCTGCTGCTCTTCATACTGCTGCTGCTGCTGCTCTTCATACTGCTGCTGCTGCTGCTGCTGCTGCTGCTGCTGCGCATGCAGCTCTGGGTCTTCCTGCCCCTCCAGTGCTGCTTCTCCTACGGCCTCTTCTGATGCTGCTGCTGCATCTGCTGCAGCAGCAGTTGCTGCAGCAGCAGTTGCTGCAGCAGCAGCATCTGTTGCTTCCTCTTCAGTTGCGGTTGCTGCTTCTGCTGCAGCAGCAGTTGCTGCTTCTGTTTCTCCTTCTGTTGCTGTTGCGTCTTTTGCTGCTGCTTTTGCTGCAGCAGCAGTTTCTTCTTCTGCTGCAGCAGCAGTTGCTGCTGCTGCGGTGTCTGTTGAGCTCCCTCTCCCTCGCTCAGACTGTCTGTCTGCTGCTGCTGCTGCTGCTGCTGCTGTTGCTGCTGCTGCTGCCTCCTCATCATCAACTGCTGATACAAGGGGGCCCCCCGGGGGCCCCTCGGGAGGGTCTGGGGGCCCCTCGGCTTGTACGGAGAAGATAGGTGGGGTGCTGATGGGGGCCCCATGCTGCTGCTGCTGTTGCTGCTGCTGCTGCTGCAGCTGCTGCTCTATCTGCTGCTGTTGCTGCAGCAGTTGTTGCTGCAGTAGCTGGTGCTGCAACAGCTGTTGTTGTTGCTGCTGCAGTTCTGCTTGCTGCTGCTGCTGCTGCTGCTGCGTCAGCTGCTGCTCCAGCTGCTGCAGCTGCTGCAGAGACAGCCAGGGAGAGGAGGGCGTTTGCTGTCCCCCCAAATATAGGTTTTGCTGCTGCTGCTGCTGCTGCTGCTGCTGCTGCTGCAGCTGCTGCAGCTCAGCTGCTGTTGCTGCTGTTGCTGCTGCTGCTGCTGTTGGTGCTGCTGCTGCTGTAGGGTAGAGATACGTGGGGGCACCTGCTGCTGCAAGAGCAGCAGCAAAATCAAGCGGCTGCTGCTGCTGCTGCTGCTGCAGCAGCAGCTGCTGCTGCTGTAGCTGTGGGGGAGGCTGCCTATCTAGGAGGGATGTATGAGGGCGTGTTGCTGCAGTGTCTGCTGCTGCTTGTCCTGCTGCTGCTTTTGCTGCTGCTGCTGCTGCTGCTGCTGCTGCTTCTGCTGCAGCATTTCCTCCGAGTTGGGGTGTATGTGCAGCTTCAGAGAGCAGCAGCTGCGTTTCTGCTGCAGCAGCAGCCGGAAAAAGAAAGTTAAATAGTTCCCCTACAACATCATGAGCGTTGCCTTCAAGCATTGGGTCTTGCTGCTGCTGCTGCATCATCATCATCATCTGCTGCTGCTGCTGCTGCTGCTGCAGTTGTAGCTGCTGCTGCATCTGCTGCTGCTGCTGCTGCTGTTGCTGTTGCATTTGCATGAGCATCATTTGCTGCTGCTGCGTGCTGGACGCAGCACCCTCATTGAGTGTTGTCGCCTGTGAATTTGTATCAGCAGCAGCAGCAGCAGCAGCAGCAGCAGCAGCAACAGCAGCAGAAATAGGACAATTGGCGCTAGTAGAGATATATGTTGCTGCTGTTTGTGTGAGCGCGAGAGAAACAAATTTATAACAAAAATTATTTTTAATATTAAAAGATATAAAGTGGCAGGGTTGTGGTACATGTTTTATTTTTTCTATTGCTGCTGCATCTGCTGCTGCTGCTGCTGCTGCTGCTGCTGCTGCTAGCTGCTGAGCAGCACGGCATGATGCTTGACATGCACTCATGCTGCTGCGTCTATCTATAGCAGCAGGAAGCCCAGTTATCCTAACCCCAACAAGTACACAAGAAGGAGCAGCAACCAGCCGCTGCAGCAGCAGCTGTATATCTCCTCCTCCCCCACCTATCAATGCTGCTGCTGCTGCTGCTGCTGCTGCTGCTGCTGTTGTTGAGCCAGATACAGAACCATCCGCTCTTATCTCTCGACTACCTCTGTTGCTGCTTCTTCTCCCGCTGCTGCTGCTGCTGCTGCTCCCGCCGCTGCTGCTGCTGCTGCTGCTGCTGCTGCTGCTGCTTAGCTGCGGGGCAAATGCTGCTTCAGCTTCACTCATCACAACAGCACGAACACGGGCTCGGTCGCGTCTGCTGCGCAAGGTGCTGTTGCTGCTGCTGCTGCTGCTGCTGCTGTTGCTGCTGCTGCTGCTGCTGCTGAGAGGTAAAGGCATTGCAGCTAAACGACGGGGGGAAGGTGAAGCAGAAGGGGATGCTTCCTGCTGCTGCTGCTGCTTGTCTTGCTGCTGCTGCTGCTCTTCCTGCTGCTGCTGCTGCTTGTCGTGCTGCTGCTGCTGCTCGTCTTGCTGCTGCTGCTGCTGCTTGTCTTGCTGCTGCTGCTGCTCTTCCTGCTGCTGCTGCTGCTTGTCGTGCTGCTGCTGCTGCTCGTCTTGCTGCTGCTGCTGCTTGTCTTGCTGCTGCTGCTGCTGCTTGTCTTGCTGCTGCTGCTGGTCTTGCTGCTGCTGCTGCTGCTGCTGCTGCTCCAAACCCCGGGGCTCGATGGGGTAGTTTATGTCAGCTGCTTCCTGCTGCTGTTGCGGCTGCTGCTGCTGCAGTTGTAGTTGCTGCTGCTGCTGCTGCTGCTGCTGCTGCTGCTGTTGCTGCTGCTGTAGAAGTTGCTGCAGCTGTGCTTGCAGCAGCTGCTGTTGGAGCTGCTGGTGCTGCCGCAGCAGTTGCTGGTGCTGCTGTTGCTGTGTCAGTTGTTGTGTTAGTTCTTGCTGCTGCTGCTGCTGCTGCTGCTGCTGCAGGTGCGGCTGCTGCTGCTGGATTTGTAGTTGCTGCTGCTGCAGTTGTATTTGCTGGTGCTGCTGTTGCAGTTGTAGTTGCTGCTGCTGCTGCTGCTGCTGCTGCAGCTGTTGCTGCTGGTAGTGCTGCAGCAGTTGCTGCTGCAGTTGCTGCTGCAGCGCTTCTTGCATCTGTGGCTGCATTTGCTGATATAACATCTGCTGCTGCTGCTGCTGCTGCTGCTGCTGCTGCTGCTGCTGCTGTTGCTGCTGTTTTAGTTCCTGCTGCTGCAGTAGCAGCATCTGCTGCTGTTGCTGCTGTATCTGGTGCTGTTGCTGCTGCATCTGCTGCTGCTGTGAATCTTGCTGCTGCTGCAGTTTCTGCGGCTTGTTGTCTTTTTTTTCCTTTTGCTGCTGTATCCCTCCTCTCTCTCCCTTCCCTTCTCCCCCCCTCTCCCTCTCTCTCTCCCTCTCCCCCTGCTGCTGCTGCTGCTGCTGCTGCTGCTGCTGGTGGCGGTGTTTGTCTAGTTCCTTAGCTGCATATTCTACCGCGTTGAGTGCTGCTATCCAACTGTCGTTGGGGTTTGCTGCTTTATAAGCAATAAATTTATCGGTTAGTTTCTCTGCTTCTTCTGCTGTATAATAAACCGTTTTTATTGTTTTCTCTACGTTTTGTAGCAGCTCACCAGGTGTACGTACACCTGAAAGGATACCTAAACCTCCTCCTGCTGCTTCTGCTGCTGCTGCTGCTGCTGCTGCTCCTGTTGCTGCTGCTGCAGCAGAAGATAAAACGGGACGATTAAAAGGAATAACAGAGGAGAGAGGCAGCAGCAATTGTTGCTGCTGCTGCTGCTGCTGCTGCTGCTGCGGCTGCTGGAGATACTGCTGCTGCTGCTGCAGTTGCTGCAGCTGCTGCAGCTGCTGCAGTTGCTGCTGCAGTTGCTGCTGCTGCTGCTGCTGCTGCTG
>NW_013570400.1:7397-8913 GCF_000499745.2 Eimeria mitis | reverse complement strand
AGACATGAACCTGAACACACCTCATACATAACTCTCTGCTTTCGTCAACAAAAACATTATTTATAAAAATCATGCATTTATAAATTTATATTTAAAATATTAAACTAACATGAAAAAGAACACAACACGCAAATATACAGAACTACACCACGACTGTTCAGAACTGTGGGCCATACAACTGCTGCCTCATCTCAAGAGAAACATCTGCATGAAACCTCTATAAACAAAACAGCTGAGTGAAACCTTCAAGAATATATAGACAAAAGAAAAGAAATATAAAGAGAGACAAGACAAAAGCTAAAAGCAACCAAGAGCTCCCTCACCCTGCTCCTGACTCGATTGTCTTCGATTGAGATCCAGTATAGACTTACCCTGTAGAGGAGGGTGAGAGGCGGAAACAGAAAGGAGAAATAAGAAAATTAAATACAACAGAAGAGAAGCAACAAACAAACAGATGAAAGAAGGAGTTTTGTGCTTGTATACAGATCATGATGCAGCAACAAACAGCTGGGGGCGCCGCCTGCTGCCTCACGCGGAGGGAGTGACGAGGGTGCGGTGGAGCTCAGCAGCAGCTTCCTGCTGCTGCTTTCTGGGCGTTTTGTCTCTGAATTTGAATATTTTATTCGCTTTCCAATAAAATATGTTTTAACTTTTTTTTATAATTTAAAATTAATTCTCTTCTGAAAGCTTTCATACACTCTTTCCTGCTGTCGCTCCCCTACTTGCGCCCGCTTGGTCACCCCTTGCACGGCGTGCTGGCTCAGAGCCTCACCCCAGCACCCCACACCCAGCGCAGTTGCGATAAACTTTTCTGTGAAATTTAATTTATTAAATGCAGTAAAAACAAATTTAAGTGGAAATGAAGCACTCTCACAAACCCATTTTTATTGAAGTATCATACCCGTGTCCGCCCGCTGTATGGCCCCCTGTCCATTGGACTAACCAGCCCGGCTAAGCGGCTCAGGGAAAAAAAAAAGGTACAGTTAGAGCACTAGCAAAAATATGCAGCATAAAAACAATAAGTTGAAGAATATAGAAGAAATATTGTAAGAAAAATATGCAGTAAGAGCAGCCGCAAGAACTATGTGCGGTGACAGCCGTTACTGGAACAATGTGCACTAGAAGCAGTGGCAAGCACCACATACAATAGAACCAAACACAAAAACGAAATGCAAAAAAAATGTTATAAGACATTGAAGTATAGTGGTAGTCAATACAAGAGCACGCAAGAAAAGTAGTTTGTTAGAAGAAAGTTCAATAAATGCCGTAACGGCAAGAACATGAATAGAGAGAAAGTTTGATGCACGAAAATACATTGAAAGTAGTTGAATACAAGAACACGCAAATAAAACAGTTCATCTCAATAACTCAGAGTGAAGCTCAGTTACAGGGAAGTAAAGAAAAAACAGCTAGTTAGAAGCCAAGAAATAAATACAACTGCCTTCAATATACTGAGCTAAGATGAAATTCAGTGCAAACAGCAAACACCAAGGCGATATATGAAGGAGTGATCTGA
>NW_013570400.1:0-7297 GCF_000499745.2 Eimeria mitis | reverse complement strand
GAAGGGAGAGAAACTTCGCCTGAAATGAAAGGCAAGCAGAAAATAATTAGTTTTTTTTTTCTTGCACGAGAGGAAACGATACGTCGCAAATGAGGAGAAATTGAGGAAAATTTTGTTTGCAAACGAAAAGAAGGACAGAAACTGAAATAAAGAAATGAAAAGGAGTGATAGTACAGCTCCATTCCTCTCCTTTCTAGTTCTATGGTATGTAAGTTCAGGTTTCCTTAACTGAATCTCCTGGTTTCTCCCTTCGTAGTTATAGTTACACATATATTATGCTGTATATACTCTCATTGCCTCTGTCTATGCTCACATATCCAAATGAAGTAAACGCAGGCTGAGATTCTCTCTCTCACTTCTGAACACGAATGTCTAGTATAGCTTTCAACCCCCCGCGGCTGCGCTGTGCAAGGTATCTGCAACTCTGATAATATCTATAATTTTGTATAATACGAAAGAAAACAATATATTCTATACAATAATATGTATAATATATAATACTACGCCGTTTGTTGCAGTGTAGTGGCTGCTTGTATGCATGCATTCATTTGTGTATTTTTGTTGACGCTGGGTCAGAAGATGTTTCAAGTAACCTCTTCTTATACGGTGTAATACAAAAAACTATTTATTCTCAACTGCAGCACGAACTATACACCCTCAGCCCCGCAAAGCTAGCAGCAGTAACAGAGGTAGTAGCACCAGCCACATTACCATATGAAAACAAAAAAAAAGTTTAAAGAGCGAGACTGAACGGAGCAGCTCACGCCTCTCCTCTCTCAGCCCATCGCCATCGCATGCAGCGAGAAAACATGAAGGGGGAAAAATAACCCCCCTCGTAGACCCGCATGCATAGAGATACTAAAACGTTCACTTTGTCAGCCAACTGCAAAAAAGAATAGCAGCAGCACTGCCGCACAGAAGCGACAGCAATGCAGCACGTCAACAGCTGCAATACAACGGGTTTATATAAGTTCCTATGCAGCATCTGAGCAGCTGCTGCAACTCAGCACATCAACAAGCGCAATATATATATATNATATATATATATATATATATATATATATATATATATATATATATATATATATATATATATATATCAGCAGTTGCAATGCAGCACATCAGCAGCCACAATGCAGGAGAACAGCAGCCGCACTGCAGCATATAAGCAGCAGCAATGCAGCAGCATATCAGCGGATACACTGCAGCATATCGACGGGCACAAAGGGGTAGTGGTACTGCGTTGTTCTTGCAGTATATTATATGCAGCTTTTCGCGTCAAGGGCTGCTGCTGAAGCAGCAAGTCTGAGGCGTTGCTCAGATACCCTGGATAACGACCAAGTGCAGATACAAAGAAAACTAAAGAAAGAAAGAGAGATCTGCAACCCCCAGATGATGCTGCATCATCAGCAGGGAAAGACATTGCCATTTACCCTCACGACCGCGATGGGCTTCATCCCTCCAACGTATACGAACTCAAGCTTCATGCTTCACGCTCTATCATCCAGGCTTCATGCATCCCCAGCAGGAGCTGCTGGCGGTGCTGCCGCTGGTAGTGTTGCCACTGATGCTGTTACTGTTGGCTGCTGCATGGCTGACTCGTGCAGCCGCTGTAGAAGGGCGTGCATATCGATGTGCTTCGGGGCCCGCGGGGCATCCGCATTCTTTCGATTGACTTTCTGTCTTCTTCTATCAAGGTAGAAGCCCACGCTGGTCTGCGGAAACCGATGCTCCGCTGAGACAGCTGGGGGGCCATGACTGCGGCTGCTGGTCAGCTCGTGCCGTCTGAAGAATGAGGGAAGGGGAAAGGAGGTGTGAAAGGCCTCATGAGGGGCCCCTGGGGCCATGAGGTTGAGAAAGAAAAGCAGAGCCAAGATCCTCATGTTTCCGCTTCATCTAACTGCCGTTTCCGTCAGACAGGAAATTCAGCTGACGTGGAAAACGCACAAGATCAGTGCCAAAAGGGAGGCAATCCGCAATGTTTTCTGAACAAATTCACCAAAAAGAAGAATTATATTCTACTTTATTGAACAATTTTTCCTCAAGGTAAAGCTCAGCTGCAGGAAACGCCGGCGCCTCTCCCAGCGACAGAATGGTCTCAATACAGCCTGCCGTGCAAGACGCAGGGCAAAGAGGCAAAGTGCAGAGAAAGTCAAATAAATGTTTCAATAGTACTCAATACTCACCTTATAGAAAATAAAATGTTGAAGAACACCCGAAAAAACATTCAAACGGAACGCATCTCTCACCCCCGATTCACAACGGCCTCGTGTTGGTGTTGGTGGACCCAGCGCGCCACTGTCCTGACCCACTGGGCATACACCCCAGAATTACGCGAGACAAAGCAGGCTTTGTAAGATCATAATATTATTATATTTGATGTAATTCCACAGGAATTGACCCATAAGAATATTAACTACGTTAAAAGCAGCAGACGCTCGCCCGGGGAACCGGGCGGGGGAGCCGAGTATGTTTATCCAATTTCCTCTGCTCCTTTTCCCTTTGCTAAGCCATCCAAAGTTTGCAAGCTTTAGATTACTTTAAATTACTTCAGTAATACCACCCGTCCCACTGATTATATCGCCGTACACCGGGACATGCTGCACCTACGTTGTCCTTTGCGTGTGTCAGCTGAGTATCCACAGCTTAGCCGAGGTATCGTTATTAAATGTATGCTTCCCGCTTGCTTAACCAGAATATATGCAATAAATAACTCCAGCATTTATATTTTTATGCCTTGCTCAGGTGTATCCACTGGGGCATTCACGATACTGTCACACTGAGGATCCTTCATGGTTCCCACCCCATCTGAGGCGGTGAGGTGCTGCAGCCGCGTGCTGTGCGCGAATTGTATACATTTTGTCTAGCCATATAACCTGTTAAAATAATAAAGAATAAGAGAACACTGGGGGCTTGTGTTTTTGCTAGAACTTGCACAGCGTGCGAACTCTCTGTATCCCACCCACCGCTGGGGGACGGAGAGATGCATCCTACTTCAGCATCTTGTTTCTTATTCCTGATTTCATTTAGTTAATGTATGCGTTTTCCTGCCCATATCCTTGTTTTGATGCTTCTTCAGCCTCACGCAGAGGCAGCTGGTCTCACCGGAATTGCTGTGTTTCTCTCTACCGTTCAGTGTTTCCTAATATGTTTGAATGCCCCCAAACTATGCACGCAATAACGAGTTTCTGCTAGTTACGGTGTAACTCCTAGATCGCTTACCCCTCTAGCCAGACCCGCCTAGTGAAAGATACGACGCGACAGCAGATGCCAGCGGGCAAACGCAGCGTTCAAAACAGCGCATACGTTCCTTTTGCAACACTCAGGGTAACATAATTCAAGACTGTAGCTGCGTAAACAGATATAAAAAACGAAATTAGTCAGAGGAAACAACGAAGAGAGCAAGGAATCTCCCTCGTCGCAAGGGTCTGCGACTCTCTTCTTTACACTTCAGTAGCAACACAACCACCAGCCTGAACTGCAGGTCACCCAATAGCAACCAGCAACAGATACAGGAGTAAGACGCAACAGTTAGATATGAAGCAAGAGGAACCGATGGAGCTGCAGAAACAACACATACTACAACAGTTGCAAGCGAGGCTGGAGTGTCTACCAACGTCCACACATTTCGTGCTGGGCGACCATGTGCTCAAGGGCGTGCGCCGCCTGGGGAAGAGGGGAGGGGGGTTCACAGGTACTATGCTCTGTCTCAATTGGAGCATGCATATCTATGTGCGTCTTCACGCGGGCTACTGACTCCACGGAAGTGCTCAACTATTCTGCATAGCCTCAGTGTTTCCACTAAGGTGGTGTTTCGGTACACTTGCATGCGGGTTTCCTTAGCAGCAAGAGTTGCAACACGGCGCGTTTCAGCTCATCGCCTGCTTTTATCTGCCTTGTGAACCTTCCGGCGCTGCCGACAGTAGCTAGGGTAAGCGAGCGTAGGTAAGTGCCGTCGTGAGCTGCAATTGAGTCAAGAGAGTTCAGAAAAGGGTTACCAAAGCAGTTGAAGTCCTATCCAGTCCCTAGACATCCTGGGCGCACGGGTATCTCGTCAGCCTACCATGAGCTGCAGTGCACCTTGCTGGAAGTAGTGCTAAGAGGCAACCCCACAAGCAAACACAGCTGAGCCCCCTCTTTCTGCACGCCATAACACTCTGAACAATTGCTGAGAGCTTTCATGACCGTTTGTACGGAGTCGCGCGAGCAGAAATACATGTTTCACGTTCAGAATGACGGAGCTGCTGCTCCAGGGTTTTGAATTGCTGTATCCAGGACGTCTGTATACTGAAAGGAACGTCAGCTCTACATATTTTGCGATAACTCTTATGTTGAGTGATGCAGTGTAACTGCAGCTCGCGTTGGTCCTCTCCTAAAATCGACGACCGTCATTGCTTGCCATGCTAGCTCTCAATGGGTGCTTCTTTGTGGAACATAGGCGCATCCAATCGACTGTGGGAAGCTGACCTAGCTGTCTATATAAATGTAATAAGCAATTTAAATTAAAAAATAAATGTGCAAGAATAGAGGGATTTCCCTCATGCGCAGGCCGCTTGCCTTGGTCGGTCCAGCCCCAGGCGCTAGGCTCGTGCCTTGTTGGCAGTGTACCAATGAGGTGTGTGTATATAGTTAGTCACTATAAGATAAACTTCGGTCATAATTTTCCTTTTTACTGGGATTCCTGGCTTTCCTCTCCAAGCTGCTGGCTGTCGTTAGTGTCGTGTACTACGCTGCACTGCAGCCTTTCGGATGGATCGCGCATGCCACCAAAGATATCCAGCAAATACTGGGAAAGCAATTAACCCACGTCGTGCCTCCAAAAGATTCATAATCGTAGTGATACGCATTGGGGGAGATCAC
This sequence comes from Eimeria mitis, assembly GCF_000499745.2. Taxonomy (NCBI): domain Eukaryota; phylum Apicomplexa; class Conoidasida; order Eucoccidiorida; family Eimeriidae; genus Eimeria; species Eimeria mitis. The sequence continues at coordinate 2,437 of NW_013570400.1, read as the reverse complement.
CGTGCGATGAGGACTGACAACGGAAGTACCTGAAAGTGCGCGCGGCATTTATATGCACCACTGCGCCTCCTGTTTTCTGCAGTTCCATCCCAAGGGGGTGAAAGGGGGCCTATATTATTGCTCCTTCGGTGACCTTGGTCAGCAACTGCTCACTGACTCTTTACTTCTGCAGGCTACATCGTTCAGAGGCATAGGCTGCCCGCGAGATACGCTGGTTGAAACCACTGCTACCTCCTCTGTACTGTTTGCCACAAACATGCGCCTTCTAGCTTCGATAAGGTGCTTCTTGGTTTAAGTAAGTCGGCTAATAGCTGTTAACACTCCTTCGCGGTGCACATGGCGCTGGAGGCGATCAGTTGGAGTGCTGAACTGCACTGCACCGGACAATTTCATACTGCATTTTGTTCTCCTACGAGCACGTGCCTCAATGTTTTGACTGTTTGCAGGCGACAGTGGCATTCTTTCTAGTGTACATTTGTGGGGGTAGATGCTGTTCAACGCACAGAACATGAGGCGCCATAGGATATCGCGAGGTGGTGATTAANTTTGTGGGGGTAGATGCTGTTCAACGCACAGAACATGAGGCGCCATAGGATATCGCGAGGTGGTGATTAAGAAGAGTTGGAACGGGGGATGAAGCAGTAGACGTTTTCGTTGTTTTCCCAACATATCATCTGAACTGCCATAATATATTTAGACAAAATGGGGATAGGGCGGTTTTATCGGTGGCTTTCTGAGCGCTACCCGCTCATCAACGAAAAGATTGGCGCCTCGTCAATCCCCACATTCGATAACTTATACCTCGACTTGAATGGAATCCTTCACAATTGCAGCCATGGAAATTCAGGAAAGTATCTGCACCCACAGACGAAGGAAACAACCCTCTTGCTTGTCTTGAAGCAACAGTTTCGCTTCTCCGCACTTTTTTTTTTGGCTTCTTTGTTTTTTTGGTTAACGTTCATGGGGCCTTCGTTGTTTATCTAGCTTGTTTTCAGGGGGAATGCTCCATGCAAACGAAGATCTGATGTGGCAGTCTGTTTTTGCTGCCCTGGATCTCGTGGTTTCAACAATTTCGCCTCGCAAACTTCTGTACTTGGCGGCTGATGGGGTTGCACCCCGTGCCAAGATGAATCAACAGGTACAGTGTGGCTTGAACACAGCTGGCTAACTANTGATGGGGTTGCACCCCGTGCCAAGATGAATCAACAGGTACAGTGTGGCTTGAACACAGCTGGCTAACTAACTGTTTTTGTTCGGCGCATCGCGGCATATTTCTTGAAGGTGACTGCATTTTTGTGGCGTTGTAACTGGTTTTTGTTGCGGTGTCCCAGCGTGTTCGTCGCTACAGAGCCGCGAAAAGTGCACAAGAGGCGGCTGAAGCGCAGGCGAAGCAGAGCCGCGCGACGGCAAATGTATTTCAAATAGCACCTCAGGGACCGGAGGAGCAGGGGTCCAGCGCTTCAAATCAAGCAGTAGGTTCAGCTGGAAAATCGTTCGACAGTAATTGTATTTCGCCGGGGACAGAGTTCATGGCCTCATTCTTTCGTCACCTTCGTTTCTACTGCGAAAAAAAATTCCAAGAAGATGCGAGGTGGAGGGGCTTGAAAGTGCTTCTGTCGGGTCCGGATGTCCCGGGTAAGTGTTTGTTCAAATTTGCTCGGTGTATGCTACCATGTTAAGTGTATCATTTAGATGTGCGATTCGGGCGCTTCTAATATCCAAGCAAACATCCACAAAGGGTCGTGGTTTACGGTGGTATTCCGCAGCTTCGTACAGCTAGACTGGGTTTACGGGTCTATATACTTAGAATTTAAAAAAAAGACGACAAAGTCGCGAAACTAGCATTCGTTCAAATCGCGCTCCCTAGCGTGGCGTTGTCAACATACACTGCTGCCTTCGTTCTTGTACAGCGAAGGAAAAACTTCATCGGAATGTTCTTTCACATGACGGGGCTGTTGGTGGTATTGTGATTTCGATCAGGGGAAGGGGAGCACAAAATTATGGCGTACCTACGATGCTGTAAGGCCGCTGGAAGTGCTGACCCCAACACGCGGCATTGCCTGTACGGCCTTGACGCAGATTTGATCATGTTATGTAAGTAGTATGTTCCCCCGTGCCCTTCAAGCCAAGTTGCTGGCGGTATATAGGCGTACAGACGAAACCTGATCCAGCGAACTCGTGACCAGTGGCTCTGTCTCGTCTTGCTTGCGGTTGTTGTACGCATTTACAGCCCTTGCGTCCCACGAGCCGCAGTTTGCGTTGCTGAGGGAAGAAGTCGTCTTTGGCCGCCCCAGTACAATCGACGCGAACGATAAGGTTCGTTCCGTGTGGTCTTACCTCCACCACGAGGGATTTTTCACCTTCACTTTCTGGATGGTTTAGAGGTTTGACGAAACCCCTTCAAAAACGGTAGATAGGAGTAGCTTTGTTTTTGTAG
>NW_013570399.1:9819-10176 GCF_000499745.2 Eimeria mitis | reverse complement strand
TTGCTGATACAAGCTCCTGCTGCTGCTGCTGCTGCTGCTGCTGCTGCTGCTGCTGCTGCTGCTGCTGCTGGTGTGTACAGACACCCGAATTTGGTGATACTGCTGGGCTTTGCTCGGCACGGGAAGGATCGGTTCCTTATCTATGAAATGATGGCGGGGGGGGATGTTGCGGGGCATCTACAGAGAGGTACCAGCTGCTGCTGCTGCTGCTGCTGCTGCTGCTGCTGCTGCTGCTGCTGCTAGAGTTGCTGCTGCTGCTGGTGTTGTTGCTGCGTCCGGGGCTGGTGGTGGTTTTGGTTCGACGGCGTTTTTTGTTTTTTTTTTTTGCTGTTTTCGCGTCAACATTTTTTTCTGCAT
>NW_013570399.1:6538-6847 GCF_000499745.2 Eimeria mitis | reverse complement strand
GCTCTCTGCTGCTTCTGTGTCTCTATCGCTGTTGCTGTTGCTGCTGCTGCTGCTGCTGCTGCTGCTGCTGTGTGTCTAACGCTGCTGTTGCTGCGTTATCTGCTGCTGCTGCTGCTGCTGCTGCTGCTGTGTCTCTAACGCTTTTGCTTCTGCTTTATCTGCTGCTCCTGCTCTATCTGCTGCTGCTGCTGCTGTGTCTGCTGCTGCTGCTGCTGCTGCAGTCTGTGTATAAACCCCAAGTCCTTCTCATCGAGAGACTGGGGGGTACTGCCGCTGCTGCAGCGGGGCCTCCCGGGGGGCCCCACGGTG
>NW_013570399.1:6251-6469 GCF_000499745.2 Eimeria mitis | reverse complement strand
AGCAGCAGCAGCAGCAGCAGCAGAAGCAACAGCAGCAGCAGCAGCAGCAACAGCAGCAGCAGCAGCAGCAAGATCTTTTTGAAGCAAGGCCTGCTGCTGCAGCTTCTGCTTCTCTCGGGGCTATACCGCCGCATGCTGCTGCTGCGAGTACACAGCCAGCTCACACCAACAGAGAAGCAGCAGCAGCAGCAGCAGCAGCAGCAGCAGTGTCAGCAGCT
>NW_013570399.1:5610-6151 GCF_000499745.2 Eimeria mitis | reverse complement strand
CAGCGCATGCGGGGGGCAAGGCTATGTCTGCTGTTGCTGGGGAGCGTCGAGATGTTGCTGTGGGGGGTTCTCCTCCTGGCCTTTGTGTGGATGCCAGCAGCAGCAGCAGCAGCACGGACACGGACGAGCAGCAGCAGCAGCAGCAGCAGCAGCAGCAGAAGCAACAGCAGCAGCAGCAGCAGCAACAGCAGCAGCAGCAGCAGCATCAAGATCTTTTTGAAGCCAGGCCTGCTGCTGCAGCTTCTGCTTCTCTCGCGGCTATACCGCCGCATGCTGCTGCTGCGAGTACACAGCCAGCTCACACCAGCAGAGAAGCAGCAGCAGCAGCAGCGGCAGCAGCAGCAGCAGTGTCAGCAGCAGCAGCAGCACAAGCTCCCGTTGCTCCCGCTGCTGCTGCTCCTGCTGCTGCTGCTGCATGCACTCCTGCTGCAGTCAGCGCAGCAGCAACGCATGCAGGCGCCAACGCAGCTGCAGCAGCTCATTGTGTGGGGGCAGCATCGAAGACCCCGGCATTAGCAGCAGGTGCTGCTGATGCAGCAGG
>NW_013570399.1:4867-5510 GCF_000499745.2 Eimeria mitis | reverse complement strand
CCCGTTGCTCCCGCTGCTGCTGCTCCTGCTGCTGCTGCTGCATGCACTCCTGCTGCAGTCAGCGCAGCAGTAACGCATGCAGGCGCCAACGCAGCTGCAGCAGCTCATTGCGTGGGGGCAGCATCGAAGACCCCGGCATTAGCAGCAGGCGCTGCTGATGCAGCAGCAGCAGCAGCAGCAGCTGCAGCAGCAGCAGCAGCAGCAGTGGAGTCTGCTGTGTCTCCCGGTGCTGCATGTACCGCATCAGCAGCAACAAAAGCAGCAGCAGCAGCAGCAGCAGCAGGTGTTGCTGTTGCTTCGTGGACGTCTGCATCGTGCACGGGTGAGGAAGCAGCAGCAGCAGCAGCAGCAGCAGCAGCTGCTTCGCGGCAGCACTCACGCAGCACAGGGTCTCTATCGAGAGACACGGGAGAAGCACAGAGAGAGCTGGCGCTGCAGGAGCAGCAGCTGCGGCATGAGCTGGAGGTGCAGCAGCAGCAGCAGCTGCAGCAGCACAAGCAGCAGAACTGTCGCTTTACTCTCCCCCATACAATCACAGTAATGGAGAGAGAAGATGCTGCAGATATGCCAGAAGCAGCAGCAGCAGCAGNCTCCCCCATACAATCACAGTAATGGAGAGAGAAGATGCTGCAGATATGCCAGA
>NW_013570399.1:4389-4767 GCF_000499745.2 Eimeria mitis | reverse complement strand
GCTGCTGCTGCTGCTGCTGCTGCTGCTGCTGCAGGACAAGGCACTGCTGTAACGATGCCTTCATGTGCTGCCTTTTTGGCTGGGCCTGCAGCAGCAGCAGCAGCAGCAGCAGCAGCAGGCAGCAGCGGTGACAGTATGCTGCTTGCAGCAGCAGCATGGCCTCGTAGTGAGCAGCAGCAGCAGCAGCAGCAGCAGAAGTCTCGTCGTCAAGGCCGTAAAGGCAGCAAGAAGCAGCAGCAGGTAGTTATGGGGGGTAGTGGAGAATGCCGGTTGCTGCAGCAGCAGCTCCATCAGCAGCTGCAGCAGCAGCTGCAGCTGCAGCAGCAGCTGCAGCAGCAAAGGAGACTCAGGGGATGCACAGCCAGCACCACAAGCACA
>NW_013570399.1:3957-4289 GCF_000499745.2 Eimeria mitis | reverse complement strand
AAGGCAGCAAGAAGCAGCAGCAGGTAGTTATGGGGGGTAGTGGAGAATGCCGGTTGCTGCAGCAGCAGCTGCATCAGCAGCTGCAGCAGCAGCTGCAGCTGCAGCAGCAGCTGCAGCAGCAGCGAAGACTCAGGGGATGCACAGCCAGCACCACAAGCACGATGACGAACGGCGGCAGCATCAGCAACATGAGCAAGTGCGGCAGCAACATCTGCAGCAGGAGCAGCAGCAGCAACGGATGGAGCAGCTGCTGCAACAGCAACCACAGCATCTGTTCTGCTGTGTCTTTGTCTGCTTCTCGTCTGCTGCGGTATGCTGATTTCTTGGGGGAG
>NW_013570399.1:3556-3857 GCF_000499745.2 Eimeria mitis | reverse complement strand
CTGCTGCGGTATGCTGATTTCTTGGGGGAGGCAGCAGCAGCAGGAAAGAGCCCGAGCAGCAGGGCCTCAACGCGGAGCGGGGTGCTTGCTGCTGCTGCTGCTGCTGCTGCTGCTGCTGCTAACGCTGGAATCAGCTCCCCAGCTGGAAGTGCATCTCCGTCTGCAGCAGCAGCAGCAGCAGCAGCTGCTGCTGCTGCTGCTGCTGCTGCCAGAAGAGACAGCACACGCATGCTCCGCTCTGTTGCTGCTGTGCCCCTAGGCAGAGTCGTTCGCCGCACAGACGCTCCTGGCTCCTCCAGTG
>NW_013570399.1:3379-3456 GCF_000499745.2 Eimeria mitis | reverse complement strand
GCGGCAGCAACATCTGCAGCAGGAGCAGCAGCAGCAACGGATGGAGCAGCTGCTGCAACAGCAACCACAGTATATGT
>NW_013570399.1:2701-3122 GCF_000499745.2 Eimeria mitis | reverse complement strand
GCTGTGTCTTTGTCTGCTTCTCGTCTGCTGCGGTATGCTGATTTCTTGGGGGAGGCAGCAGCAGCAGCAGCAGTTGCAGCAGCAGCAGATGCAGCAGCAGCAGATACAGATGCAGCAGCAGCAGATACAGATACAGCAACAGCAGATACAGATACAGCAGCAGCAGATGCAGCAGCAGCAGCAGCAGATGCCCATGCAGCAGCAGCAGCAGCAGATGCAGCAGCAACAAATGCAGCAGCAGCAAATGCAACAGCAACAGATACAGCAGCAGCAGATGCAGCAGCAGATGCAGCAGCAACAGCAGCAGATGCAGCAGCAGCAGCAGCAGATGCAGCAGCAGCAGCAGCAGATGCAGCAGCAGCAGATGCAGGTGCTGCAGCAGCAGAAAGGGCAGCAGCTGCTGCTGCTGCATGCACAGCGG
>NW_013570399.1:1933-2601 GCF_000499745.2 Eimeria mitis | reverse complement strand
TGCTCCGCTCTGTTGCTGCTGTGCCCCTAGGCAGAGTCGTTCGCCGCACAGACGCTCCTGGCTCCTCCAGCGAACAGCAGCAGCAGCAGCAGCAGCAGCAGCAGCAGCAGCAGCAGCAGCAGCAGCAGTTGCAGCAGCAGCAGATGCAGCAGCAGCAGATACAGATGCAGCAGCAGCAGATACAGATACAGCAACAGCAGATACAGATACAGCAACAGCAGATGCAGCAGCAGCAGCAGATGCCGATGCAGCAGCAGCAGCAGCAGATGCAGCAGCAACAAATGCAGCAGCAGCAAATGCAACAGCAACAGATGCAGCAGCAGCAGATGCAGCAGCAGATGCAGCAGCAACAGCAGCATATGCAGCAGCAGCAGCAGCAGATGCAGCAGCAGCAGCAGCAGATGCAACAGCAGCAGATGCAGGTGCTGCAGCAGCAGAAAGGGCAGCAGCTGCTGCTGCTGCATGCACAGCGACGGGTTGTGTCTTCGTGTGCTCTCGTGCTGCCGCCATGCAGGGGAGCAGCAGAGACGAGGCAGCAGCAAGCTGCTGCTGCTGCTGCTCCCCCAGCGCCAGCAGCAGCAGCAGCAGCAGCAGCACAAGCAGCACCAGCAACAGCAGCACCAACTGCTGCTGCTGCTGCTGCTGCAGCAGCAGCAGCAGCAGCAGGA
>NW_013570399.1:1094-1833 GCF_000499745.2 Eimeria mitis | reverse complement strand
CAGCAGCAGCAGCAGCAGCAGCACAAGCAGCACCAGCAACAGCAGCACCAACTGCTGCTGCTGCTGCTGCAGCAGCAGCAGCAGCAGCAGCAGCAGCAGGGCCAACGAAGCACACAAACACACCCCCGCCGCAGTTGCTGCTGCACTGCCAACCCCCTGGCGGCGCTGCGGGAGAGGATTTGAGTGGTGCGGGGCAGCAGCAGCAACAGCAGCAACAGCAGCAGCAGCAGCAGCAGCAGCAACAGCAGCAGCTGCTGCATACTGCTGCCAAGACACCATTCGGGTTCGTTTCGTCGCTGCTCAGCAGCCTCAGCCTTGCAGGCAAAATTGATGAGAGGTCGCAGCAGCAGGGCAGCGCAGCAGCAGCAGCAGCAGCAGCAGCAGCAGCAGCACCAGGAGCAGCAGCAGCAGCAGGAGCAGCAGAGCAGCATATGTATGGGGCTGAAGGGGCACACACTTTGGCTGCTGCAGCTGCACCAGGCGCAGCAGCAGCAGCAGCAGCTGCTGCTGCTGCTGCTGCGAGCCCTTCGTGGCGGCTGTCCCCCACGTCTATAGAAGCAAAAGAAGCAGCAACAGCAGCACGAGCAGCAGCAACCAAAGCAGCAGCAGCAGCTGCTGCTGCAGCAGCTGCAGGAGGTGTACGGCGCAACGTTGTTATAGGGGCCAGCCGCATCATCGCCCCAGTACCTGCTGCAGCAGACACACACCAGCGGCAGCTCCCCGCGCTGCTGCAGCAGCT
>NW_013570399.1:507-994 GCF_000499745.2 Eimeria mitis | reverse complement strand
CAACCAAAGCAGCAGCAGCAGCTGCTGCTGCAGCAGCTGCAGGAGGTGTACGGCGCAACGTTGTTATAGGCGCCAGCCGCATCATCGCCCCAGTACCTGCTGCAGCAGACACACACCAGCGACAGCTCCCCGCGCTGCTGCAGCAGCTGCAGCAGCAGCAGCAGCAGCAGCAGCAGCAGCAGCAGCAGCAGCAGCAGCAACTGCAGCAGCAGAAATACCAACTGCAGCAGCAGCAGCAGCAGCAGCCAGATATAGTACAACCATGGCAGTCGCATGCTAAGGAGGGGCCCAGTGTACCTGCAGCAGATTCAGCAGCAGCAGCAGCAGCAGCAGGCAAGGCCTCAGCTGCTGCTGCTGCTGCTGCTGCAGCTGCTGCTGCTGCTGCTGATTCGGATATTTCAGGGGTGCAGAAGCAGCAGCAGAAACAGCAGCAGCAACAGCTGCAGCAACAGTTGCAGCAGCTGCAGCAGCTGCAACAGCAACAGCT
>NW_013570399.1:333-407 GCF_000499745.2 Eimeria mitis | reverse complement strand
CCGCAGCAGATTCAGCAGCAGCAGCAGCAGCAGCAGGCAAGGCCTCAGCTGCTGCTGCTGTTGCTGCTGCTGCT
>NW_013570399.1:0-233 GCF_000499745.2 Eimeria mitis | reverse complement strand
CCAGTGTACCTGCAGCAGATTCAGCAGCAGCAGCAGCAGCAGCAGGCAAGGCCTCAGCTGCTGCTGCTGCAGCGCAGCGCTACACTCTCAAAGCTGCAGGCCTTTTTTTAAGCCAACTGCAGCAACGGCAGTCCCTCATATAAAAAAAAAAAAACAAAAAAATAAATAAAATAAAAATAAAATAAAAATAAAATAAATATATACACATATAGATTGAGGCTCAGGCAAAACAT
>NW_013570398.1:8434-9360 GCF_000499745.2 Eimeria mitis | reverse complement strand
TAAACCCTAAACCCTAAACCCTAAACCCTAAACCCTAAACCCTAAACCCTAAACCCTAAACCCTCGAGTTCTTACCCTGACTAAAGAGCAACCAACCGCCAACCCATTCGGAGACCTTCGCAGCAACGAGCTGCAGCAGCAGCAGCAGAAAAAAAAAATAAAATAAAAAAATAAAAAAGTAAATAAAATAAAATAAAATAAAGAATGTAATACAATATAATACAATGAAATATAAAATAAAATAAAAAATAAAAAAATAAAAAATTAAATAAAATAAAATAAAGAATAAAATAAAATACAATAAAATATAAAACAAAATATAAAATAAAATAAAAAATAGAGAAGAAATAAAGAAAATAAAATAAACCCTAAAACAAACAAAGACAAAGACAAGAACAAAACACCAAAAGGCAACAGAAAACCCTAAACCCTAAACCCTAAACCCTAGACACTAAACCCTAAACCCTAAACCCTAAACCGTAAACCACCGAGAGGACTCACAGTCGCTTCTTCCGACGGAATCTGCAAACACATGCAGCCCCGCAACAGCCCCATGCACCCTAAACCCTAAACCCTAAACCCTAAACCCTAAACCCTCAACCGTAACCCCTAAACCCTAAACCCTAAGTTCAGAGATATAAACCCTAGGTCTCAGCTAAACCCTAAACCCTCGGCATCCACCCGATCCCTAAACCCCTACACCCTAATACTTAAACCCTAAACCCTAAACCCTCAACACCTAAACCCTAAACCCTAAACCCTAAACCCTAAACCCTAAACCCTGCTGACCGGGAGAACAGGCGTAGCTAATATATGACAGTTGGATGCAAAGTAGTGGCCCAAGGTAAGTGCTGCAGAAAAAAAATAAAAATAAAAATAAAAACTAAAAATAAAAAAAAATAAAAATAAAAATAAATTAAAAAAAA
>NW_013570398.1:8141-8334 GCF_000499745.2 Eimeria mitis | reverse complement strand
AAACCCTGCTGACCGGGAGAACAGGCGTAGCTAATATATGACAGTTGGATGCAAAGTAGTGGCCCAAGGTTAGTGCTGCAGAAAAAAAAATAAAAATAAAAATAAATAAAAATAAATATAAAAATAAAATAAAAATAAAAATAAATTAAACAAAAAGTATTTGCTGCTGCTTTGTCTGTTTCTTTCTGGCTGT
>NW_013570398.1:7504-7881 GCF_000499745.2 Eimeria mitis | reverse complement strand
CCAAACCCCAAACCCTAAACCCTAAACCCTAAACCCTAAACCCTAAACCCTAAACCCTAAACCCTTACTTCTGGGTTCTTTTGTTTTCCAGCTGTCTGTTAAAAATGTCTGCAGCTTCTCAAGGCCTTCGCTCACTGCCAGCCGCACAATCTGAGGTGTACATACACCGCAGCAGCAGCAGCAGCAGCAGCAGCAGCAGCAGCAGCAGCAGCAGCAGCAGTAGCAGCAGCAGCAGCAGCAATGGATGTAAGGTGACGAAAAAGAAAACGAAAAAGAAAATAAAAAATAAGAGAAAAAATAAAAATAAATAAAGAGACGATAAACACTATTCTAGGGTTTAGGGTTTAGGGTTTAGGGTTTAGGGTTGCAAGGAGAAC
>NW_013570398.1:6917-7404 GCF_000499745.2 Eimeria mitis | reverse complement strand
GAAAAAGAAAACGAAAAAGAAAATAAAAAATAAGAGAAAAAATAAAAATAAATAAAGAGACGATAAACACGATTCTAGGGTTTAGGGTTTAGGGTTTAGGGTTGCAAGGAGAATAACAAAAAAATAAAATAAAAAATAAAATAAAAAATAAAATAAAATAAAAAAACAAACAACAAACCCTAGTTTAGGGTTTTCGCTTGCCTCTCTCTCCGCCTCTGTCTCAGCAGCACTCTGACCCTAAACAAACAATACACAAAGCAGCAGCAGCAGCAGTAGCAGCAGCAGCAGCAGCAGCAGCAGCAGTAGCAGCAGCAGCAGCAGCGGTAGAAGCGCCAATAGCAGTAACACCAACAGCAGCAACAGCAGAAGCTGCAGCAGCAGCAGCAGTAACAGCAACAGCAGCAGCATCAACAGCAGCAGCTGCAGCACAAGCAGCAGCAGCTGCTGCAACACCAGCAGCAGCAACAGCAGCAGCAGCAGCAGCAAG
>NW_013570398.1:4995-5800 GCF_000499745.2 Eimeria mitis | reverse complement strand
GCAGCAGCAGCAGCAGCAGCAGCGAGTTTGTAGATACCTGTTTAATATCAATGCGCAGGTGCAGCGTGAGGCCCTCTTCTTGCTGCGTCCCCCTTTCTGAAGCACAACCAAACACAGACACAGCTAGCTAGCTAGCTAGCTAGCTAGCCAGCTGGCTAGCGATGTACCTGGGTAGCTAGCTAGCTAGCTAGCTAGGTAGCTAGCTAGCTACCTAGCTAGCTAGCTAGCTAGCTAGCTAGCCAGACGCCAGAGCAGCGAGTTAGCAAAACAACCACTCAGCAGAGTAGCTATCTAGCTAGCACCTAGTTACACCGCTAGCTAGCTAGCTAGCTAGCTAGCCCGCTACCTAGCTAGCTAGCTAGGTAGATAGCTAGCTAGCTAGCTAGCTAGCTGGCCAGGTAGCTAGCTGACCTTTGCCTTCTTGTAGGAGCTCTAGAATTTTAATCTGGAGATTTTTAGCCGCAGTCTGGCATTTAACAAAAACAAAAAAACAAAAAAAAAAACAAAAAAAAAGGAAATAAGGAGACAGAGAAAAGGAGACAGAAAGAAAGAGACAGAGAGAGACCAAGAGGAGACAGAAGCTGAGAGACAGAGACAGAGAGAGAGAAAGAAAAAAAGAAAGAGACAAAAAGAGACAGAGAAAAAGACAAGGAGACAAAAAAAAAAGAGAAAGAAAGAGCGAAAAGACAAGGAGACAGAAAGAAAGAAAAAAAGAGACAAATAAAGATAAAGAAAAAAATATAAAAAAAATAAAGAAAGAAAGAAACAGAAAGAAACAGGAGACAAAAAGAAAAAAAACAAAAAA
>NW_013570398.1:4012-4370 GCF_000499745.2 Eimeria mitis | reverse complement strand
TAGCTAGCTAGCTAGCTGGCCAGGTAGCTAGCTGACCTTTGCCTTCTTGTAGGAGCTCTAGAATTTTAATTTGGAGATTTTTAGCCGCAGTCTGGCATTCAACAAAAAAACAAAAAAAAACAACAAAAAACAAAAAAAAACAAAAAAAAAGGAAATAAGGAGACAGAGAAAAGAAGAAGAGAGAAAGAGAGAGACAGAGAGGAGACAGAAGCGACAGAGACAGAGAGAAAGAAAAAAAGAAAGAGACAAACAGAAACAGAGGCAAAGACAAGGAGACAGAAAGAAAGAAAAGAAGCGACAGAGAAAGATAAAGAAAAAAATATAAAAAAAAATAAAGAAAGAAAGAGAAAGAAAAAGG
>NW_013570398.1:1540-1638 GCF_000499745.2 Eimeria mitis | reverse complement strand
GCCCCCAGCTCCCCCTCCTCAGCAGCAGGTAAGCGGCTCAATAAACCCTAAACCACAAAAAAAAAACAGCCACAACATCTGCTGCTGCTGCTGCTGCT
>NW_013570398.1:624-1252 GCF_000499745.2 Eimeria mitis | reverse complement strand
CTGCTGCTGCTGCTGCTGCTGCTGCTGCTGCTGCTGCTAGCCCCCTCAGAGGAACATACTGCAGCACCTCAGGGGGGCCCCCCTCACCCTGGGGGGGCCCCTCTTCTAGGGGGCCCCCCTCTTGGGGGCTCCCCTTAGTTAAGCTGCAGCAGCAGGAAGCACGAAGGGGTACGTGCAGCAGCAGCAGAAGCAGCAGCAGCAGCAGCAGCAGCAGTAGGGGGCCCCTCATGTCTTGGGGGGCCCCCAGAGGACCTGCTACGATCGATGGGGGCCCCCTGCTGCAGCTGCTGCGGCATAACGAGCTGCCTATACACTCGAGACCCTTGCTGGGGGCCCCCGTACCCTATTTTCCCTTTCTTTTTGTTTTTTTTTGTTGTATTTGTTGTTTTTAATTTATTTTTTATTTGTTTTTTTGTTTATTCCTACAGAAAGAACAGAAAAAAAGAGGAGGGGGGGCCCCCCTTTCGTACCCTACCGGACTGGACTTCGATTCAAGGGGGCCCCCCGTACACCTAAACCCTAAACCCTAAACCCTAAACCCTAAACCCTAGAGTATAAACCTTTTGGGTTTTTTGTTTTAGTGTGTTTTGTTTCGTGTCGTCGATTTGGCTTTAATTTGTTGATTAGG
>NW_013570397.1:7415-9020 GCF_000499745.2 Eimeria mitis | reverse complement strand
CCTTGCTGCTACTGCTGTTGCTGTTACTATCGCCGCTGCTGCTGCTGCTGCTGCAGCTGTTGCTGTTGCACCCACCCTGCAGCAGCAGCAGCAGCAGCAGCAGCAGCAGCAGCAGCAGCAAAGGGACTTGCGCATGCAGCACTCACGAGGGCCATTGCATGCGCAGCCAAGAGATGCATGCAAACATTAAAGCTTTCTATTTCCTCCTTCAGGAGGCCCCCCAGCTTCCAGCAGAACCGACGCGGGGCAAAGCCCTTTGCTGCACCCTGGGGGGAATGGCGAGCTGCAGCAGCAACAGCAGCAGCACCAGCAGCAGCAGCAGAAGCAACATGAGTAACAGAAGTAGCAGCAGCAGCAGCATGTATGGCAGCAGCAGCAGGAAGCTGCCGATAGACCAGGGCACCACCCGTGGTGCTGCAACGTCCACAGCAGCAGCAGCAGCAGCAGCAGCAGCAGCAGTGCTAGCAGCAAAAGCTATACATAAGCAGCAGCAGCAGCAGCAAAGCCAGAAGCAGCAGACAGCACACACGCGTCTTACCTTTCACTGTCTCCTTTTCGCTTGGCGGTGATACTCCTACCGCATGCAGCCCCACAAGAAGGTGCAGCAGCTCCTCAGCTGCAGCAGCAAAAAACACGAGACACACACCGCACAGGTGCAGCAGAAACAGCACCAGCAGCAGCAGCAGCAGCAGCAGCAGCAGCAGCAGCAGATAGCCCCCCCAGCCCGGGGGGAGACATCTGCAGCTGAAGAGGGAAGTAAAACGGAGACAGAGAAATGAAACAGAGACAGAAGCCGCAGATGCAGCAAAGGAGACAAACAAACAAAACACAAGAGCAGCAGCAACGAGAAACAAACAAATAACAAACTAAACAAACAAACAAATACTGAAACAGCAGAGAGGGGTAGATAGCTCACTGCTCAGCTCCTGCAAGTGCCTTCTTAGGGCTCCGCATGCAGCCCCGAAAAAAACAAAGTCCATAGCTGGGTGCTGCTGCTGCTGCTGCTGCTCCTCTTGCTGCTGCTGCTGCTGCTGCTGTTGCTGTTTCAGCTGCAGCAACAGCAACTGCAGCAGCAGCTTCGGCTCCAGCAACCCTAATAAGCGTATCGTTCGCCGACGAGGCAGAGGTGCTGCTGCGGTTGCTGGGTTGTTCTGCTGCTGCTGCTGTTGCTGCTGCTGCTGCTGCAGCTGCTGCTGCAGCTGCTTTCTTCGCTGCAGCTTTGTTTGCGGGCGCTGCAGCTGCTGCATCAGAACACTTTTGAGTGTCTGCTGCTGCTCATGGCTGCCTGGCAGCGCGAAGGAGCAGCACAAAAGCCGTGCAGCAATAGTAGATGCTGCTGCTGCCAATGGTGCTGCTGCTGCTGCTGCTGCTGCTGCTGTTGCTGTTGCTGCGCCTAGTCCCCTCACTGTGGGTAAGAGGCAATCCGTAACACGAGAGAAGAGAGCGTCTACTAGCCGCAGCTCCCACTGGCGCTGTAGCTCGGCTTGCCTGGTATCCACATCTGCTGCTGCTGCACTTGCTGCTGCACCTGCTGCTGTTGCTGCTGCCTGGAAAGAGATTTGCTAGCTGCGAAGCTGCTGCACAGTAGTCCCTTCAGCAGCAGCA
>NW_013570397.1:7129-7315 GCF_000499745.2 Eimeria mitis | reverse complement strand
CGCTGTCAGCAGCAGCAGCAGCAGTAGCAGGAACGATACCAGCAGCAGCAGCAGGAGCAGAAACAACAGTAGCAACAGCAGCAGCAGCAGCAGCAGCAGCAGCCTGAGAGCTTTTATTGCTGCTGCCTGGAAAGAGAGTTGCTAGCTGCGAAGCTGCTGCACAGTAGTCCCTTCAGCAGCAGCAGC
>NW_013570397.1:6094-7029 GCF_000499745.2 Eimeria mitis | reverse complement strand
TGCTGCTGCTGCTGCTGTATCTCTAGGGGGCCGGGAGACAGCCGCTGCAGCGCTGAGGGCTTCTGCCACTGCGCAGGCCGACTGCAGCAAACACACAAAAGCAGGTTGAGCTTCACTCTGCCGTCAGCAGCAGCAGCAGCAGCAGTAGCAGCCACGATACCAGCAGCAGCAGCAGGAGCAGCAGCAGCAGTAGCAATAGCAGCAGCAGCAGCAGCAGCAGCCTGAGAGCTTTTGTTGCTGCTGCCTGGAAAGAGATTTGCTAGCTGCGAAGCTGCTGCACAGTAGTCCCTTCAGCAGCAGCAGCAACAGCAGCAGCAGCAGCAGCANGTTGCTGCTGCAGATGTACTTTTGCTGGCAGCAAAGAGACAAAAGCTAAAAGCTGCAGCAGCAGCCGCAGATGCAACGACGGCTCCTTCACTCCGCTCTCGCTGAGCAGCACAAAGGCCTGCGCATACACACACAAAACCCTAAACCCTAAACCCTAAACCCTAATCCCTAAACCCTAGATTCCTGTACGGTAGGCCATGTCTCGCCTTGAAGGCAGAGTCTTTCACAAGGAGCAGCAGCAGCAGCAACTGCAGCAACTACAGCAGCAGCAGCTGCTGCTGCTGCTGTTGCGGCACTATCAACAGCAGCAGAAGAACTAGCAGCAACTAGCAGTAGAACGAGCTCACTGTTGCCAGCTGTTGAGGTGTATAGAAGGGCACTGCGGTGTACATACACCCGAAGGCTTGCTGCAGCAGCTCGTCCTGCCCGCTGCCTACAGAAGCAATAAACAGCAGCAGCTCCTCTGGAGGGAAGCACGGCAGCAGCAAGGCTCCTCGCTGCAGCAGCTGCTCCCGCAGGGTCTGCTGCAGCTGCTGCAGCTGCTGCAGCTGCTGCATCTGCTGCAACGGCTGCAGCACTTGCGAACTCTGCTGCTGCTGCTGCTGCTG
>NW_013570397.1:1439-6007 GCF_000499745.2 Eimeria mitis | reverse complement strand
CTGCTGCTGCAGACTCGCATGGAGGCCTTCGAGAAGAGAAGGGGTTAAGATGGCCAGATGACTCGGCCGCAGCAAAGAAGCCTGAGAGCAGCAGCGCAGCAACGCAGCAGCAACTCCAGCAGCAGCAGCAGCAGCTCAGCAGCTCAGCAGCAGCAGCAGCAGCTAAGCAGCAAAGGAAACAGACAGACAGACAATGAAAGAGGAGACAGAAAGAGAGGAGATACAGCGAAGGAGACAGAAAAAAAAGAGACAGAAGAGATAAAGAAAAACAAAAACAAGACAGAGACAAACACAGACAAAAGGAGACAATGCACAGAAAAAGAGAGACAGAAGGAGACACACTGCTGGAGACAGAAGAAAACAACATATCAACAAAAAAAAAGAAAAAGAGAGACAGCGGCATGCAACGGAGAGAGAGAGAAAGGGAGAAAGCAGTACGCATAAAGAGAAACAAAGAGAGAGAGACACAGGAGGAGACAGAGAGACAAACAGAGAAAAAGATAAACAGAGAAAGAGACAAAAAGAGACAGAGAAACAAAAAAAAAAACAAAAAAGGAGACAAAAACAACAAACAGCACTCAGAGCATCTACAAACCAAGCAGAAAGAAACAGGAGACAGACAAAGGAGACAGCAGCAGCACAGCAGCAGCACAGCAGCAGCAAAGCAGCAGCACAACAGCAGCACAGCAGCAGCACAGCAGCAGCAAAGCAGCGGCAAAGCAGCAGCACAGCAGCAGCACAGCAGCAGACAAAGAAGAAAAAGGAGACACAAAGCAGCACAGAGGAGACACTGCAGCAACCCTCACCCCTGCTAGCATCACGAGAACTGCTGCTGTCTCCTTCATCGGCCTCTCCTTTTGCTGCTGCTTCAGCAGCAAGTCTAACAGAGACAGCTGCTGCAGACGCACAGAGTCCATAGACTGTCGCAGCCGCCGCAAAAGATGTTTCACCTGCTGCTGCTGCTGCTGCTGCTGCTGCTGCTGCTGCTGGTGCTGCTGTTGCTGCTGCTGGTCGTGATTCAGTTGCTCTTGTTGCTGCTGCTGCAGCAGCAGCTGCTGCTGCAAGCCAAGACGCTGCCGCTGCAGGCTTCTGTACAGGTGCATGAGAGCAGCAGCTCGAAACGCCGATGTTGCTGCTGCTGCTGCTGCTGCTGCTGTTGCTGCTGCTTTCCCTTTTGCTGCCTGCTGCAGCTGCAGAAGCTCATCGCTGCTGCAGGTGAGCAGCAACTCCCACGCTTCTGTGTGCTGCTGCTGAATCGTGAGAGGCGCACCGAGCTGCTGCTGCAGGCTAAGGGGCAACGAAACAGCAGCAGCAGGTGCAACAGCAACAGCAGCAGCAGCCACAGCAACAGCAGCAGCATGAACGGCAGCAGCAGCAACAGCAACGCAAAAACACCATAGACGCCTAAACAGGAAGAGAGAGTACCTCCGTGGTGCCTATGGGTTGCTGCTGGTGCTTCTGCTTCTGACGCTGCTGCTGTTGTTGCTGCTGCTGCTGCTGTCGCTCCCCCCTCTAACCCGTGTGTGGCTCTGCTGCTGCAGCAGGTTGGGGTGCCTGTACACCGCAGGTCTCACCTGTTCAGCCCTATGAAGCTCCGCAGCAGCAGCAACGCAGCAGCAGAGACAGAAGAAGAGCAGTGAAAGACAGACTCTGTTGCTGCTTCTAGCAGCGGCAGTACAGAGCTTGCTGCAGCAGCAGATGTTCCTGCTGTTGCTGTTGTTGCTGCTGCAGCAGACTGTGCAGCTGCTGCTGTTGATGGCCCTCCTGCTGCCGCTGCAGCAGCAGCAGCAGAAGACTCATCAGCAGCAGCAGCAGCAGCACGGTCCAGCAGCGAAGCTGCCACCTTCGCTTGCTGCTGAGCACTGCGTTGGTGCTGCTGCTTGAGATACACATAAGTGTCGGCCTGCTGCTGCTGCTGCAGCACAGCAGCAGGCAAAGGCGTGAAGTCTGCTGCTGCAGCAAGCTGCCACTGCAGCAGCAGCTCCTGCCCCCACTGCTCCGTATCCACCCCAAATGAAGTTGCAGCAGAAGCAGCAGCAGCAGCTGCTGCTGCAACACCATAAGGGGCAGCAGCAGAAGGCACGAGGCCACACGTCTTGCTGCTGCTGCATAGCAGTGAGAGAGCACGCAGCCGCAGAGCAGCTTCCGTTAAGTTGCTGCTGCTGCTGCTGCTGCTGCTNTGCTGCTGCTGCTGCTGCTGCTGCTCTCGCTGCTGCTCTCAGACAAATACATCCAAAGCTTCTCTGTAGAGAGACACAGCAAACAGCACATCGAAGCAGCTCATCATCATCGTCAGCAGCAGCAGCAGCAGCAGCAGCAGAGGAAGAACCAGACAGAGAACGTCAGCAGCAGCAATGAAGGAATCAACAACAGCAGCAGCTATGGCAAGAGCAGCAGCAGCAGAAACGGCAGCAGCAGCTGCTGCGGCAGCAGCAAGAGGAGAAGCAGCAGCACGGCGTGCTCACTCAGGCCCTCATAAACTGTCTCCCCCAGGGGTTCTTGCTTCTGTAGCTGCCACATTTGCTGCTGCTGCTGCTGCTCCTGCTCCTGCTGCTGCTGTTGCTGCTGCTGGCTGCTCAGTGCAGCAGCAAGGGCCAGCCTCTCTGGGTTACCCACCCCGAAGAGCCGCAGCAGCGCGAGGAAGAAAAGCAGCATCTCCTGGGGTGTACGTACACCCCATTGGTGCTGCTGCTGAAGCACCGCGTTCAGCAGCAGCAGCAGCAGCGAGTCCAACTCTTGCCTATAAGATGTGTAGACCTGCTGCACGTACTGCTGTTGCTGGTCTTGCTGCTGCTGCTGCTCTTGCTGCTGCTGCTGCTGCTGCTGCTGCATAGCAAGCGAGTTTAGCTGCACAGAGAAGGATATGTCTCTCAACATTAAGGCCTCCGTTAGGCGGAACATGCTATCAATGGGCAACACTTCTCTGCTGCTGCTGCTGCTGCTGCTGCTGCTGCTATTGCTGCTGCTGCTGCTGCTGTTTCTGAGCGCCACAGTGACTCTGTCGATTGCTGCTGTAATTGCTGCGGCGAGCCCCACGGCTTGGGGTGTATCTGCAGCTTCTATGGATCCAGGCAGAGTCTCTAGGTGTACAGGGGCAGGAGAAGATAAACCACTTTCCCTTGTTGCTGTTGCTGCTGCTGCTGCTGCTGTTGCTGCTGCTGCGTCTGCAGCTGCAGCAGCAGCAGCAGAGGGTGCTGCGGAAGATGTAGGGACCAGCAGCACAGAGAAGTGTTTGGGGAAGAAGGCGGCATAGGCTGCTGCTTGCAGCACTGAGCATGTTTGCTGCAGCAGCAGCAGCAGCAGCAACAGCAGCAGCAGCCACAGCAGCAGCAGCAACAGCAGCAGCAACAGCAGCAGCAGCAACAGCAGCAGCAGCAACAACAGCGCTTGAATGTGGGGTTTATACAGACAGGTGAAGCCCGAGGAAGAACAAGACAGAAAAGAAAGGAGACAAAAAAAAAAGAAAAGGAGACAAAAGAAAACACACAAATACAAAAAGATACAAAAACAAGAGACATATAAAGAGACAAAAAAAACCAAAGGAGACAGCGAAAGGCGAAAGGAGACAGACAAAGACAAAAGGAGACAAAAAGGAGACAGACATACACCACGGCAACTGGGGTGTACAGACAGCTAGTCCCTTAGATTAAACACCCAGCAAGAACAGACTCAAACCCTAAACCCAAAACCCTAAACCCTAAACCCTAAACCCTAAACCCTAAATATGATGCAGGCAGACGCACGGCAGGGGACAGGGTATGACACTGCAGCAGACGGCGCAGCAACACGACACAGTTCTCTGGGGGAGACGCAGCAGCAGCAGCAGCAGCAGCAGCAGCAGCAGCAGGAAGAGGAGCTGGGGGGAGGAGGCGCTGCCTGAATGAAAGCAAAACACACAGATGACCGCAGAAGTTGTATTGTGCTGCTGTTGCTGCTGTTGCTGCTGTTGCTGCTGTTGTCGTTTCTGCTGTTGTTGCTGCTGCTGTTGTTCAGCAGCAGGACAGCAGCAGTACCGCAACAGCTGCAGCAGCAGCAAGACAGCAGCAGCAGCACCGCGACAGCAGCAGCAGCACCACGACAGCAGCAGCACCACGACAGCAGCAGCAGCAGCAGCACAGCAACAGCAACAGCAGAGCAGCAGCAGCAGCAGAGCAGCAGCAGCAGCAGGGAACAGAAGGAGTTAGTGAATATAAACAAACCTGAATGAGGAGACAAACAAATGAGATAAAGCTGCTGCTGTGCTGCCCCCCAAGGGCTCCTCAGCCAGATAAGAAAACAAGACAAACGAGACAGAAGACAAACCTGCACGAAATAAAATAAAATAAAATAAAATAAAATAAATAAAATAAAATAAATAAAATAAATAACATGAAAATAAAAGGATAAAATAAAATATAATAGAATAAAACACAAGCAAACAGCAGCAGACAAACACCTACAGGCGTGCCAGCAGAATAAAAAATATAATAAACAAACAAACAGAAAAAAACAAAAAAACTAAGCAGATAAAAGCAATACACAAGCGAGCATCGGCAGCTGCTGCCGTCTGCAGCAGCAGCTGCTGCTGC
>NW_013570396.1:9913-10284 GCF_000499745.2 Eimeria mitis | reverse complement strand
AAAAAGAAACAAAAAAAAACAAAAAAAAAACAAAAATATAAATATTTTTTATTTATTTTTTATTTTTTTTATATTTATTCTTTATTACAAACATAAATTCATCAGGTTTCTCGCAGCTTTCTAGCTGCCTATACACCCCAGCAGGTGTATATGCATGGTGTTCATCATCATACACGCGTTGCTGCTGTCTATGTGTATTTTATATAAAAAAAAGAAAAATAAATACATAAATTTGTTTATTTATTATATTAAATTGTTTTTATTTTAATATTTTTTTATAAATAAAACAAAATTTGTATTTTTTTATATAAAACGATATTCTATTCGGCACCAGTACTTGCTGCACTACCAATGGGGGGTTTATTTAATAT
>NW_013570396.1:9055-9813 GCF_000499745.2 Eimeria mitis | reverse complement strand
TATTTATTTATTTATTTATTTATTTATTTATTTATTTATTTATTTATTTATTTATTTATTTATTATAATAAAAATAAATAAATAAATAAATAAATAAATAAAATATATAAACATATATTCTTTATTCAGTGCAGTAGTGTGTATACACACTCAAATGTTTGTTTGTTTTATATATTATAATAAATAAAATAAAATATTTATTTTCTTTTATTATATAAAATAAATTAATATATTTTCTTAATTTTATTTTATATTATTATATTTTTTTTTATAAATATTATATATGCTGCAACACTGAGCCATACAAAAGAAACTAAAGAAAAAAAAACAAAAAAAGAATAAAATAAAAACAAAAAAAAATAAAAAAAACAAACAACAGGAACTTTCGATATAATATATTACACAATTATTTTATTTTTTTTGTTTTTTTTTATTTTTTATAAATATGCGTCGTCGCCTGCATGTCTTTGAGTTGATCTTTGTTGCTGGTTTTATATTTTTGTTTATTTATATATTTTTTTACTTTTTTTTTTATATTTATTTATTTTTATATTTATTTATATTTATATTTATCTATTCTTGTCGTTTTCATTTCGTTGCTGCTAACTTCTCGTTCCCTTGTTGCTGCTGCTGTTGCTGCTGCTGTTGCTGCTGGTGTTGCTGCTGCTGCTGCTGCTGCTGCTGCTGCATGACTCTCGTCTGCTTCGCTCTAGGAATGTTTGTAACACTTACATTAATACGGAAGCTGCTGCTGCTGC
>NW_013570396.1:7879-9042 GCF_000499745.2 Eimeria mitis | reverse complement strand
GACTGCATGCACAAGATAAAGCAGCAGCAGCAGCAGCAGCTGCTGCTGCTGCTGCTGCTGCTGCTGCTGCTTTATCTTGTGCATGCAGTCTGTCTGCCCTAGCAACGACAGCAGCAGCAGCAGCAAACTCAGCTGCTGCTGCTGTTGCAGCAGCAGCAGCTGCTGCTGCTGCTGCTACTGCTGCTGCTACTCCTGGTGCTGCTTCTGCTGCTGCTACTACTACTGTTGCTGCTGCTCCTACTGTTGATGCTGCTGCTACTGTTGCTGCTGCTGCTGCTGCTGCTGCTGCTGCTGCAAGCTGGGCTGTACGTACACCCGAGACGCTTTATAAAATTAAAAGACGAAAAGTTAATAAATAAAAAAAAAAAAATAAATAAAAAAGAAAAAAAAAGAAAAAAAAGTAAAAATAAATTAAGTTGTTGAGACAATAAAAAAACAAAAAAAAAAGAAAAAGACAAAAAGAATAAAATAAATAAATAAACTGAAAAAAAAAAACAAACAAAAACGCCACACAACAAAAACAACAAAAAACTAAATAGAACAAAATAAATAAAATAAATAAAATAAATAAACTAAATAAACTAAATAAGATAAATAAACTAAACAAAACAAATAAAATAAATAAAATAAATAAAATAAAATAAAAATAAAATAAATAAATTAATTATTTTTTATTTTAAATATCTTTATATCTCCCTCGCTGCTGCCGACAGCCAAAAGCTCTTCGCCCCAAACACCTAACGAAGATATCGATACAGACGATCCACTGCAGCAGCAGCAGCAGCAGCAGCAGCAGCAGCAGCAGCAGCAGCAGAAGCAGTAGCAGCAGAGGCAGGAGCAGAGCGGTAGCAGCAGCAGCAGCAGCAGCAGCAGCAGCAGCAGCAGCAGCATAGCAACAGGAGTAGCAGCATAAGCAGTCGTAGCAGCAGCACAGCAGCAGCAGCAGAAGCAGCGGCAGCAGTGCAGCAGCAGAACCAGCGGCAGTAGTGCAGCAGCAGCAGCAGCACAGCAGCAGCAGAAGCAGTAGCAGCAGCATAGCAGGAGCAGGAGCAGCAGCAGCAACAGCAGCAGCAGCAGCAGCAGTAGACCTTGCAACAGGGGCAGCAGCAGCACAACAGAAGCAGCAACAAAAACAGCACCAGCAGTAAGAGCAGCAACACCAA
>NW_013570396.1:7211-7681 GCF_000499745.2 Eimeria mitis | reverse complement strand
TGCTGCTGCTGCTGCTGCTGCTGCTGCTGCTGCTGCTGCTGCTGCTGCTGCTGCTGCTGCTGCTGCAGGACCAGAATTGGATGTCTCCATGCCTGCAACGAAGGAGACATAAAATAAACAAAAGCAGAAAATATAAAAACAGCAGCAGCAGCAGCAGCAGCAGAAGCAGCAGCAGCAGCAGCAACAGGAGCAGCAACAGCAGCAACAGAAGCAGCAGCAGCAG
Organism: Eimeria mitis; assembly: GCF_000499745.2. NCBI lineage: Eukaryota > Apicomplexa > Conoidasida > Eucoccidiorida > Eimeriidae > Eimeria > Eimeria mitis. The sequence continues at coordinate 7,458 of NW_013570396.1, read as the reverse complement.
CAACAGAAGCAGCAGCAGCAGCAACAGAAGCAGCAGCAGCAGAAAGACCAGCAGCAGCAACAGCAGCAACAGCAGCATACCACCTCCAACTAGTGCACCCTAAACCCTAAGCTTCTAGGGTTTAGTGTTTAGGGTTTAGGGTTTAGGGTTTTAGGGTTTGGGGTTTAGGGTTTAGGGTTTAGGGTTTAGGGTTTACGCATTGCCGGAGACGAAGCAGTTGCGGTGCCTCCACGCAGCAAGAGCGGTT
>NW_013570396.1:6902-7111 GCF_000499745.2 Eimeria mitis | reverse complement strand
CTGCTGCTGTTGCTGCTGTCTTCTCTTTTGATGGGATGTATACACTGCTGCTGCTGCTGCTGCTGTTGCTTCTGCTGCTGCTGTTGCTGTTGCTGTTGCTGCTTCTGCTGCTGCTTTCGCCACTCCACCACTCCCTGCTGCTGCAGCTGTTGCTGCAGCTGCTGCAGCAGCAGCAGCAGCTGCTGCTGCTGCAGCTGCTGCTGCATGTG
>NW_013570396.1:5479-5926 GCF_000499745.2 Eimeria mitis | reverse complement strand
TTTTTTTTTTTTTTTTTTTTTTTTTTTTTTTTTTTTTTTTTTTAAATTAGGGTTTACGGTTTAGGGTTTTTTGGGGTTATTTAATTGGGTAGAATCAAAAAAATAAATAAATAAATAAATAAATAAATAAATCTATAAATGTGTAAATAAATAAATAAATAGATATGTAAATAAATAAATAAATATATAAATAAATAAATAAATAAATATATAAATGTATAAATTAATAAATAAATAGATATGTAAATAAATAAATAAATATATAAATAAATAAATATGTAAATATATAAATATATAAATAAATAAATAAATAAATATGTAAATAAATAAATAAATATTAATTAATTTAATAGATAAAATAAGCGAACAAATAAATAAAATAAATAAATAAATAAAATAAATAAATAGATAAATGAATGAATCAAAACAAATAAATAAATAAAATAG
>NW_013570396.1:4895-5379 GCF_000499745.2 Eimeria mitis | reverse complement strand
AAAATAAATAAATAAATAAAATAAATAAATAGATAAATGAATGAATCAAAACAAATAAATAAATAAAATAAATAAATAAAATAAATAAATAATATAAATAAATAAATAAATATTTATATTTATATAAATATATAAATAAACGTAATGAATCACGAAGAAATAAAAAACAAAAAAATAACAAAAATAATAAAACTAAAAACAAAAAGAATAAAATAAAATAAAATAAAATAAAATAAAATAAAATAAAACAAAACAAAATAAAATAAAACAAAACAAAACAAAAAAAACTAAAACAAAAAAAAAGTATATAATATATATTACCTCTATGTGTATTTATTTTGTCTATAGATAAACATTTATTAATTTTTATATTATAAAAAGAAAGAAAACAAGAAGAGAGACAAAAAAATAAATTAAATGCAGCAGAGCTGCCTATACACCCCAAACATAAACAAAAAGGAGACAGCCCATCGACGCTAAACAT
>NW_013570396.1:4496-4847 GCF_000499745.2 Eimeria mitis | reverse complement strand
AAAAAAAAAAAAAAAAAAAAAAATAAATAAATAAATAAATAAATAAATAAATAAATAAATAAATATATTAATTAGTATAAGTAAAATTAATTAATTTATTTATTTAATATCTACTGGTGATAGTTCGTTGCTAATAGCTGCTATTGCTGCTACTGCTGCTGCTGCTGCTGCTGCTGCTGTTGCTGCTGCTGCTGCTGCTGCTGCTGCTGCTGCTGCTGCTGCTGCACCTCTAAGATCGAAGCCTTGAATAGAGTTACCAACGCCAGCAACGAGGAGGGGTCCTGCAGCAGCAAGTCCCCAGAAGGTGCATGCATCTGCTGCTGCTGCTGTTGCTGCTGCTGCTGCTGGTGT
>NW_013570396.1:4169-4396 GCF_000499745.2 Eimeria mitis | reverse complement strand
TTACCAACGCCAGCAACGAGGAGGGGTCCTGCAGCAGCAAGTCCCCAGAAGGTGCATGCATCTGCTGCTGTTGCTGTTGCTGCTGCTGCTGCTGGTGTTGCTGCTGCTGCTGCTGCTGCTGCTGCTGCTGCTGCTGGTTTAATATTTGGGGTGTATCTCCAGAGGCATTTCATGTGCTGCAGGTCCCATACTTTGATTGTGCTGCTGCATGCACTGACCAGCAGCAA
>NW_013570396.1:3840-3912 GCF_000499745.2 Eimeria mitis | reverse complement strand
GCTGCTGCTGCTGCTGCTGCTGCTGCTGCTGCTGCTGCTGCTGCTGCTGCTGCTGCTGCTGCTGCACCTCTG
>NW_013570396.1:3447-3740 GCF_000499745.2 Eimeria mitis | reverse complement strand
GTGCTGCAGGTCCCATACTTTGATTGTGCTGCTGCATGCACTGACCAGCAGCAACTGCTGCTGCTGCTGCTGCTGCTGCTGCTGCTGCTGCTGCTGCTGGGTGTCTGTCTGTAGGAAGCAGATTTGTTTGATGGTTTGTTTATGTGCATTCGTGAGAGCAGCAAACGAAATATTATATTTATTTTTATTTTTATTTTTATTTTCTTTTTCTTTTTCTTTTTTTTCTTTTTTCTTTTTAAACGCATCGCAGCAGACAGGCAATGGACCTGCAGCAGCAGCAGCAGCAGCAGCAG
>NW_013570396.1:1563-1787 GCF_000499745.2 Eimeria mitis | reverse complement strand
AGCAGCAACAGCAGCAAGCACAGAATAGCAGCAGCAGCAGTAGCCGCAGCAGCAGAAAACGCAGCAGCAGCAGCAGCAGCAACAGCAGCAACAGCAGCAATTTGCTGCTAATGGAGGCACGGCTTGCCTGGGGAGACTGCAGGGGGGTAGCTTTGCCTTCTGCTGTTGCTGCTGCTGCTGTTGCTGCTGCTGCTGCCGCTGCTGCTGCTGCTGCATCTCCTGTA
>NW_013570396.1:1175-1463 GCF_000499745.2 Eimeria mitis | reverse complement strand
TGCTGCTGCTGCAGCTGCTCCTCCAGAAGCGCCACAGTACGCCTGAGCCGGGATGCCTCCTCCGCGAGTCGCTGCAGCAGCAGCAGCAGCAACAGCAGCAGCAGCAGCAGCAGAGCCAGCAGCAGAAGTAGCAGCAACAGCAGTAGAAACAGCAACAGCAGCAGCAACAGCAGCAGCAGCAGAAGCAGCAGCAACACCATGTACTACAGACCTCTGCAACACCAGCAACAACAGCCCCAGCCCTAGAACAGCAGCAGCAACAGCAGCAGCAACAGTAGCGACAGGAGC
>NW_013570396.1:0-254 GCF_000499745.2 Eimeria mitis | reverse complement strand
ATATATATATATATATATATATATATATATATATATATATATATATATATATATATATATAATAAAGAGACAAAAGAGAAAAAACAAATAAAAACAAAAAAAGAAAGACGAAAGGAGAAGAAAAGATAAAAGCAAAAACAAACAGAGACAAACATAAACAAAATAAATAAACAAAAACAAAATAAATAAACAAAAACAAAACAAATAAACAAAAACAAAATAAATAAACAAAAACAAAATAAATAAACAACAAC
>NW_013570395.1:8088-8704 GCF_000499745.2 Eimeria mitis | reverse complement strand
TGCTGTGCTTAAGTTCTCGCTGAGAAGCAGACAGAAACACGAAACGCAGAGAAGCAGCAACACCACCACCACCTGCTGCTGCTGCTGCTGCTGCTGCTGCTGCTGCTGCTGCTTCTGCTGCTGCTTGGAGATGAATATGCGGCTGCCCAGCTGCCCCAGGGCCCGAAGCAAATCAGAGAAAGCAGAGCTGCTGCTGCGGTTGTCCGCGGTCTATATGTTGCCACCACGAGAGCTGCTGCTGCAGGTGGTTTGCTGCTGCATGCATAAAATATCTGCTGTCGGGGTGTATGCGCAGCTGAATGATGCGGTGGTGTGTGTGGGCCCCTGAAGAACCCCAAATGGGCTTAACTGCGGCCCCAGCTAGCAACGCTTTGCTTCGCGGTTGTTGCTGCAGCTCCTCAGCGAGAGGAGAACAGAGGCAGCAAAAGAAAAGAAACTGCAATCAAAAAACCTCTATAATAATAATAATAATAATAATAATAATAATAATAATAATAATAACAAGCAACGAGACACACGCAAGCCAACACAAACGGCCCTGAACGCGTTCGAGCCTGGGGCCGTAAGCGCTGCAGAGAAAGTTCTATGGGGGCAAGCACAGCGAAGGGTTGTATAT
>NW_013570395.1:6304-7988 GCF_000499745.2 Eimeria mitis | reverse complement strand
GAGACACACGCAAGCCAACACAAACGGCCCTGAACGCGTTCGAGCCTGGGGCCGTAAGCGCTGCAGAGAAGGTTCTATGGGGGCAAGCACAGCGAAGGGTTGTATACAACCTAAGGTTTCAGCCCGCCGCTGCTCTCGCTGCTGCTGCAGCTGCTGCTGCTGCTGCTGCTGCTGCTGCTGCTGCTGCTTAAGCCGCTGCTGCTGCGGATGCTGCGGCTGCAGATGTTGCTGCTGCAGCCTGCAGCAGGAGTCTCTAAAGAGGACAGAAAGGCCGTGGCAAATGATGCAAAGCTCGGGGTCCTATATGGTATGCTTACTGCATAGGAGGCGGCAGTTGTAGTAGCAGAAAAAGCAAATGCCTCGCTGTAGCGGGTGTAATATATGCAGTTCAGGTGTACAGACACCGAATCTTGCCGCAGTTGCTGCTCTTCAACCACGGAACAGCAGCACAATGATGAAAATATATATGAAACATAGACGGAACCAGGGCAACCAGAAATACTCTAATACAGAGATGAGCTGCTGCAGGGCTGCAGACGCCGCGCGAGGGTCTAGGGTTGATGGTATGGGGTTAAGGGGGGAACATGCCCCTGAAGCGAGGGAACTTACAAAGCAGAAAAAAGCATAGAGAGACACATAGTGCAGTTTTAGGTTGCTGATCTCTGTTCCGTTTGCTGCTGCTGCTACGGCTGCAGAAGCCACTACTCTACAGCAGCAGCCGCTGCTGCTGCTGCTGCTCCCGCGCTGTCGGTGTACGCAAAGCAAAAAACTCAGAAAGACAAACACCACCTTCTTCTTAAACACGAAAAAATCAAATTACTAATATGAAACTTTAACCCATTTTCCAACCTAATTCCTCTCTATACTGTCGCTCGCCTCCCCCCAGGACCCCCCACGGCCCCCTCTCTTGCAACACCCACGCTCTATGGGTATGCACATACACCTGAATTTTCATATACTTAACTCGAACATCAAGTGTAAGTAACCATGGCTTCAGTAGCGCTTTGCAACGANCTGAATTTTCATATACTTAACTCGAACATCAAGTGTAAGTAACCATGGCTTCAGTAGCGCTTTGCAACGATACATAATATTTATGCTGTTCTCCTCACCTGCGTGGTGGCTTGTGTAGCGATCGAGCAATGTGGGCAGGTAAGTACTACTGAGCTCACGCGCGCGCACACAAACAAACCCAAAAGAAATCATTCATATTGTGCTTAACACTTGGTGGTTATAACCATGTTCTCGTCGGTGGGTTCTCGATCGGCGTGACGAGAGTACTAAGCCTAGTACGGGGCCCTCGTTAGCCTTAATAGAAATACAGATTTCAGATAGCAACTCCATAAAGAAGCAGCTTACCCACCTCCCCGTCTCCCCCCAGTTCCTTTCCCGCGTGTACTGGGCACAGCGGCCCAACGGCCTGGGAGTGTTGCGGAGAGGATATATGACCTCTGCTGGCCTCGCCACAACTCCCGATGCAGAGCAACCCCATAGGCGTTTGTATTAAAGCCCCCTTTCTATGCACGCAGCACCGCTGTAGACGACTGCTAAGCACTCACGCGGCCCTCAGTAGACAGCGGACATCTAGGTAGAACCCATATTCCAGCAGCAGGAACCCGTCTGCTCGCCTCTCCGTGCACACACTAGCCCCTCCACACACAGATACGCACAGGCACCGATACAC
>NW_013570395.1:4466-6195 GCF_000499745.2 Eimeria mitis | reverse complement strand
GTGCAAGTTTGCAAGATCTATCCAAATGAATATAAATTCTATCAAAGCCTCTAACTGATACAAAACTCGTCATGAAATATATTGGCTTATGAATACATATCTATCTAGCTATCAGAAAGCTATGCAGGGGGCCGTTTGTGAAAGCGTTTCGCCGCTTTTGCAACAGAAATTCTGAACAACAGATCCTTCAGCAGAAGAAAGCAAGAAAGCATTCGAGGCTGTATAGAGGATCATCTGGCTACTCAATCTAATCCACTGTTTATGAACATACATTGGGTTGCTGAGAGATGAAACTGCAAGCTATGCAAAAAGTTTGTACGGAAAGATATAAATTGTTATGCTGGAGGATTCATCTGAAACCACAAAAAACTGCAGTGTGTATGGTAGTTATAAAAGCTTCATCCGTTGTTGACCTCTGCAAGAAATACAGCTTTCTGCACAGCTTTCTGAGTGAGAAGAGCTTAATTTAGAAGGGAAACGGGAATGAACACAAGTAAGCATCTTTGCGAAACAAAGTAGATGGCAGTGCATCATCAGCAGCAATGCGGGTGCCTCGTTGATAATATACTTGATATACATGGAGCCAGAATTCATGAGCCAGCAAAGCCACTGAACACTGTTACGAGAGTAGTCGCTCGTTTCTAGCGGCTGTCTCGAGCTACGATGTAGACAAAACGCGTAAGATGAGAGCTTTCAACAGAAAGCTGGCCCCCTCTCCAGATACTGAGTAGCATAAGAGCGGCGACCCAAGTACCTAGGTGCCATACAAATGTGGCGGCCTGATACGAATTGTACTGCACACCATAGCCCTAGATGCAGGTACAACGAAACCCGAATTGTTGCTTGCATTTATACTGTACACGAGTTCTGATCATGCGCTTTTCCCTGAATACACGGTCTCCACACAAGTAGAAATACATCGACAAAAACTCCTCACAGGCAATGCTATCACAGCCCTTTCATCATCGAAAACTTGGAAACTCTTCAACGGGTGTGTTCAGAGTCGAGGGTTACTCTGAACAAGCAAGATACAGGCAATATTACTTCATAGAGCTCCTCTTCACGAGACGGATGCTTTTGCCTTTCTTTTCTGGCTGTAACTGTGTGGCTAGCAGGCGATTCTTTTGCGCTTTCTCGACTCGGCGGCTTGCTCACAAAGCATCGTACTAACTGCTGTGCCACTGGCGTAAATTTCTAGAAAGAAGGGCTTCTCAGAAGCAGAAAGCGCAACGCCTTGAGCCGAGTTCCGGTGTCTGATGAGGGGCCTGGCTACTTCTTTTTCGTCTGTCACACTTGAGCAGAACCATGCAGAGATGCAAAGGAATATATTGATTGATTTGGAATAGTATGATGCGAGACTGAAGTACTTCTGAGTATTTGTGTGAGGCTACCGGGTTACGGCCACATCCTCATGGATCCTATCTTTTCCATATATGATTATACTCCTGTCGCAGAGGTTTGAAGCCGTAATACGCTAATTTGTTGCATGATAAACGAACACTTTTGTGCTGTTGCGAACTGCTACTTTTCACGGAGCAGTTGCAGAAGACGCAGCAGGTGCTAGGGGTGCTGCTGCGCCACCGAGCTGAACACAAGCCCGTGGCCCATGTATAAGCATTAATTTCCAGCTAGCTGGCTCCAACAAATCGTAGTCGACCTGTAGTTACAGCTCGGTAGGTGCACTAACGAAGCCCCAAGGCATACGCATGAACTCTACCTTGCTAGTGCT
>NW_013570395.1:2386-4366 GCF_000499745.2 Eimeria mitis | reverse complement strand
TGGGATGCCTTGAAATCAGCGAACACGCGTCGATGAAGTCAAGTGATGAGTGGACGTGGCCAAAGAAAGTCGTGAAGTGTAATAGAGGCAAAACACTTGAGTTCACTGCTCGCCAACAAACAGTAAACCTCCTGGCTGGTCTCCAGAACTCCTGGATACAGTGGCCCACTGGCCCGGCGCTACTCGTGTTCCTACTACTTGCTGCAAGAAACTAGATTTCTCTATCTTATCGGGGGGCCTCCATGAGCTGTATTCAAGTCAAGACACTGAAGATAACTGCTTCCAAACAGCGCATGCTCTCCCCTTCACGCCCCAGGTGACCTCGACCCAGCAGGCGAAGGGCGTTGGGCCCAGGCAAAATATGTGGCCTCAGATAAGTTGCAGTGCACCGCGCTGGAGCTGGTGCTGCAGCAAGACCCCACATGCCACCACAGCCAACGCCGCCTTGCTGCATCAACTAACACTGCACGCCACTGTTGCATACATACTCAAGCACCCATAGCCGGCTTGCTTGCAACTAGAAATACACGTAACAACTTCAGAAAGGCAATGCTACAGTGGTGGCCCCCAGTAGATACAGGACTCTGCAGTGTATGCTGCGCGAGAAACTATTATCTCTGGAAAAACACTTTTCACCGGAGACATATATCCTTTTATGCAGACGTATGCAGAAACTTCAAGTTTCTAGGGCCAAACTCATGGGTCCACAGCGCCAGCAGCAGTGGTGGGTTCGACTCCTCCTCTCTTCTCTTCGTTCCTAGACAGTATCGCGGCTTGCAGCGTCTGCAGCTCCCGCCCCCACCCTCAACCCCCTCTTTGCATGCAGAGAATTTGTATAATATCCAGTTTTTAGATAACGCTGCACTCTGTTGCAAGTCACCGTAGCCATATTTTGTTTGGGGGGCACAGCCGTGCGCGCATGTGTGTACGTGCTTCAACTTACACGTGTATGTGGGCGCAATACAGTAGCTTAAACTACTCTCATAGAATACAGCTTTGATAATTCTATTATTTTTCCTCAAAGACACGCACAAACANAGCTTAAACTACTCTCATAGAATACAGCTTTGATAATTCTATTATTTTTCCTCAAAGACACGCACAAACACTCAGCGCAGCCAATTAATACAGTTGTTGCAAAACGCCATAGTGCAGGGAGCCACATAGGTGGGCGAGCCCAGTGGAACTCACTCGCGAGTGTTTCATTTAACCCCTGCAGCATTGTCATTGTTTTTTGTTTTTGTTTTATTTCTTTATTTTTTGTATTTTATTTTTGAGTCGAGGGAAAAATTACATGAAGGGGTGTTATTCCTTGAGATGTAGCGGCACTACGCTACCGACCATTTAGACGGCCTGTGTCATTGCCGTTTGTGTTTCTGCATTAGTTTTTATTTTTCTTGAAAAAGAAGTTTTTCACGATATATAGAAGCTGAAACCTGCGCTAGAAGGCCGCCTGAAGGCGTCTTTGTGACGAGGCCAGCAAAATGCAGCTCGACGCAGCGCGGCAGCTTATTGCAAGAAAGCTGCAATCTTTTCGTATGGAAGATGGTGAATTGGTGTATCATACTCTTTCCTTTTTGGTGGAATCAGAAAAAGGACCTTTATGGAAAATATATTTATTGAATCCCTCAATATCGTATGATGACGCCATNTGGAATCAGAAAAAGGACCTTTATGGAAAATATATTTATTGAATCCCTCAATATCGTATGATGACGCCATATACGTCGTACTGGTGAGATGATACATATTCGTTCAACTTCGTTTCGGTACAAAATAATGCAGAAAAAAAAACTTTCACGTTTGCAGCAAAAAAGATATATTTCAAACGCTGCGACAAAACACCAAGTTCTACGTTCTTTTCTCTCTATATACGCGACTCTGTTGCTTCTGAAACCGAAGCCAAACGAAGTTTCTGTTGCACTTTGTGCGCCCCTTCAGGCCTTGATTGCAGTTACATTTATACGCTTACTTATTAGT
>NW_013570395.1:1339-2286 GCF_000499745.2 Eimeria mitis | reverse complement strand
GAACGAGCGGAGCGCTGAGACGTCTTCCTTGTATTTCAAAGAAGTTGGCGCGGTCTACAGACTGCGTGCGCCCGGGAAAGCTGCACAAGTTTGGGGAGAATGTATGGTAGGTTTCATTCAGTTTCATGGGTGATGTATGTCGTTGCTTTCTGGGTTTCTGCTGCTGCATGCAAGCCGCTTTCTGTTTCTTTCTCGGGATTATATGCAGGTATACTCTCTGGCACGGTACCGCTTTCTTCTGGGGATGCTACGTTCTGTATTCTGAGTTTGGAACTGAAGAGGTTCCGGGGTGGCCTCGTCTGCATTTGCAGCGCTCTGACGGCCGTTGGTGGGTGCATAGCTGCGTGTACACCTGAAGAGCATCGAGTAAACTTGTTAGAAACTTGGAAACTTGCGTTTCACTTATTTCTTTTTCTACTCCTCGACGGCTGCTGCGATCCGTGCAGGTACTGGATGGCTGCTCCTGAAGAAGTTGCACGAGGTTCAGGCGGCTGGCCGTTGCTGCTGCCATCACTGACAATGCGAAATTATTATTTATTTCAACTTGCATTTTGGTTGAGTTGTTTGGCCTTTATAAACCTCGAAACCCGAAGAAAAGATTACGCAATTCTCTTCTTGCATCACGTCGTCACCATCATGCTCGTCTTATTCTCTTATTGTTGCTCTTACTGGAAGGTTGGCGTGGTAAGCAGCAGAAACAAACAAAAGAAACAAATAAAATATATTTGCATACAAAAACCCTTTGCTTTCTCCTGAGCCAGCTCGCTGCAGCAACTCGTACTTACTCTTCAGCTTCCTATGCAGCTTCCCTTTGTGTTTTTGTTCTCTGCTGCTCGTGTACACTTGCAACCTAAACCTGTTTATGCACAAGAAATAATACCCGCGTTCTCCTCCCCCTGTTGCTGCTGCCGCTGCTGCCGCTGCTGCCGCTGCTGCTGCTGCTGCTA
>NW_013570395.1:969-1239 GCF_000499745.2 Eimeria mitis | reverse complement strand
CCTGAGCCAGCTCGCTGCAGCAACTCGTACTTACTCTTCAGCTTCCTATGCAGCTTCCCTTTGTGTTTTTTGTTCTCTGCTGCTCGTGTACACTTGCAACCTAAACCTGTTTATGCACAAGAAATAATACCCGCGTTCTCCTCCTGCTGCTGCCGCCGCTGCTGCTACTGCTGCTGTTGCTGTTGTTGCTGCTGCTGTTGCTACTGCTGTTGCCGCTGCTGCTACTGCTGCTGTTGCTGCTGCTGCTGCTGCTGCTGCTGCTGCTGCTGC
>NW_013570395.1:560-869 GCF_000499745.2 Eimeria mitis | reverse complement strand
TGCTGCTGCTGCTGCTGCTGCTGCTGCTGCTGCTGCTGCTGGTGCTGCTGTTGCTGCTGCTGTTGCTGCTGCAGGTGGTGTTGCTATTGCACGACGCGGCGGACATGTTATTATATTTATCTAAATCATTGCATTACAGCCGCGTGCGTTCTTGTGCTGTGGAGATATCTTTTGGGAGTTTTGTTGTTGTTTACTTTATGACGAGGCTTGTTATATTTCCTTTCTACTGTGTCCGCCCCAGCCTCAACACTGCACTCATCCGCGCACTTACCCAGGATTTCGTTGAGAGCAGATGGAGGATACCAGGCG
>NW_013570395.1:0-460 GCF_000499745.2 Eimeria mitis | reverse complement strand
ATATATATATATATATATATATATATATATATATATATATATATATATATATATAAACCCTAAACCCTAAGTGGTTTTGCTTCTGAAATTGGGTCGGATGCTGCTGCTGTACTGATGCTGCTAGATATTGTATAGACTCCTGCTGCTGCTGCTGCTGCTGCTGCTGCTGTTGATGGTGGTGGTGTTGTGTAGACTGCTCCTGCTGCAGCTGATGATTACAGAGACTTCTGCTGCTGCAGCTGGCGTTTTACAACGACAGACAGCAGCAGCTGCAGCAGCAGATTGTACAGGTCTATCGTCAACAGCAGCAGCAGCTGTCTACTTATAGATATTTTGTTGTGTTGTGTTTTTGCTGTTTGTTAGATTCTGCACATATACTGGTTCTGGTGTATAATCAGGATGGTGATTGGGCTCGTTACTGCCGTCAGGAGTGCGTCTGCTGCTGTATATACACCCCAAA
>NW_013570394.1:24496-28033 GCF_000499745.2 Eimeria mitis | reverse complement strand
CTTCAAAACTCTTTTCTTCTCGTTTGGCTTCCTGGAGACAGCGGGAGAGGCTGCGGTGGTTCGCAATGGAACGAGTTATCTTGTCTAATGGCTTTGATGAATCGTCTGTTTTCGTTGAATTCTATGAGGAAACTGCAAACGCAGGACCGTCCTGCGATGCAGCAGGTACAAAAATATGTGATTTATTTTGTAATCTTCATCCCAAGTGTTATTTCTTGGCTTCCTCTCCAGTCTCAAGGTTTCATGAGAGCACCAGCACAATGGCCTGGAGCTGATTGCGATACAGAGGGATGGCAAAGTGGTGACAGAGACAAAATATTCCATCATGAATTGCAGCAGCACTTCTCGTTGCAAGTCCGCCTACAAGACGAAACCCCCATATGCAAGCATACGATTCAACAGGCTCCTCTTTGATGGATGCACGGATTATGTGTATTTCTACTTGCGAGCAGGCTGGCAGCAGCAGCAAGAACAGTCACCACAAAGACGGAGTAGCTACGACACGGAATAGCTACAACTTACATGTGCGGAATAACGGTATTCGCGTTCGTCGCCGTTGAACATGCTTTTCCGCCTCCCCGCAAGATACATTCACGCAATATTTTTCAAAATATGCCCTTAAAAAGCGTTACAATAGAGCTTTATGAGCACAGTAGCAACATGATATGTAAGGAGGAGCTACATTAAACCGCTGCATATGCGTTTCCTTTGCATCCACGCAATTACCTGGGGGCGCTTTTGATGTTTCGAAGGATTGCTGGGCGGGGGAGAAGTGGCTTACTGGCATTTGGTCAGCTTTAGAATGCCATGTTGATTCGGCCACTACTTCTGGGAAATTGTAATAGTTTTTTTGGCATACTACGAAAGTTGCTTGCTTATTCCCCTCCAAGTTTCTCAGTCCCGACCATTGGTTCCGATAGGTCTTTCTACTGCCTGAAAAGCGNAAGGGGAGGCACTTCTGCCTTCTAGCGCCAGTTGTGGTGTCTCCATTCGCTGTCCGGCGGTCTCACCGCGGAATCGATCACGTTGCACCACTGGACTGAATGAAATATGTCCCACTACATATGAAATAATATATACTATATGAACTAGTTGGGTTGAGATAAGAGGCAAAGGGTGGAAGCGAAACGCAGAAGGACTCAGTCAATGTGGACTGGCACGGACTGCGCTTGGCGGGCCAGTGAGTGACCCCGGCCCGCTAAGGGGTTGAACTCAGTTGGCATATTCGATGGCGCGTACTGTTCCCACTTTCATAAAGCTCTACTTTTCGATAAGTATTGTTTTCTTTATCAGAACAATCTTGAACTTGCCTGGACTTGCATCCTTTCCTGTCTGTGTGGCCGCGCCAGTATCTCGGTTGTCTCTGCGAGCACCGCCGTTCTGAGGGCTCTCTCGAAACAGCAGCAATCACTGGAGTTCAATATGTGGAACAACAGAAGGAAACCGCGGTATTGTCAATCCAAATATCTTCTTTTCGCTTTAAGCCCAGACCATAGTTGCCAGACGAGCCCTCAGATGCCCGACTGGACCACGACCGAGAACGATGGCGCGCCTGTACCTGAAACCAAGGAGAAAGCGCCCGCTGCCTCTGAACGCAAAGCGTAAGTGTATCCTTACAGGCGTCGCCTTGAAATGGCTCCTATTATCCTCGGCTTTGCGTCTTATTTAGCCCGCCATCTGTGTTGATTTCATGTGCCTATGGAGTCCGCCTCTCCGGAAACCCTGTCTTGTTCGTTTGTGGCGAATAGAGCAAAAGGCATCACCGGTAGCATGGTGCAGATTGACCTGCTATTCTGATACGATAGCTCTGTTGCGTGGCATTGAACGTGAAGGACCTCCTGTTTCCTCCGGTCTGTTCAGGGTGACCAGTTTGTCCCGGCCCGCTCCACCAGCGAGTCCAGTGGTTTCAACTGGCATTGCAACAGTAGCAAGCGACTCTACGCCCCCTCCTTCCTCCGGTCTGTTCAGGCCGACCAGTCTATCCCCTTGCGCGCCACGAGCCAAGCCAGAGATTTCAACGGACACCGCAGGATTAAACGCCTCGACGCCTGCCCCTTGCCCCGCAATCTGCTCTACGCCTCCAAGACGCACCGCCTCTTTGCGCAGGCGTCACAAAAGGCCACGAATTGCTCATAATGGGAATTATCTTGCAGGCCTCAGCTGCCGTTTGAGCATGGAGGAGCGACTTAACATTTGCTTGGCAGTGGCGCAGGATTTGCTCGAGTCGGTATCCTGCAGCAGGGAACCGCGACGTCTCGTCATGTCAACCGACAGCTCCCCCCCTTCTCTGTCCCCGCTCCAGGGGAGGATTCCGGCCAACGCTTCCTGCACTCCCTCTTCCAATAAAAGGCCTCATTGTCCAACTGATCGAAGCGGTGAAGGCCCTGAACAAAAGCGCAAGCCCCTCTTTCGCCTTAAGCTTCCCGCTGGTCACCGCCTGTCTCAACCCTCGGCCCCAGCAACCATTGNAAGCCCCTCTTTCGCCTTAAGCTTCCCGCTGGTCACCGCCTGTCTCAACCCTCGGCCCCAGCAACCATTGGCACACCTCCGCCACCTTGCGAAAGCGAAGCAGCTGTCAACTTGGTTGTAGGTTCGTCACATCAGCAGCAGACACACATCGCCGAAAGCCAAACTGCAAAGGAGGAACGCACAGCTCATGAGAAACGCCACTTGTAGTCAGCAAGCATCCTTCTGCAGTCCCTTCCAGGGCAGAAGAGAGGCGGCTGTCGCCCTAGCCCTCATCCCGTTGAACCGCGAACGGTTCCGTTTCTTGACTTTGTTTGGCAAAACTCCTTCAAGTTGATAGTTCTCCAGCGACAGAAGTGTTTCATCATGTGCAGCTCAGCAATATGTCAGACAAATATGTCTAGTATACACACGCAAGTATAGATGGTGTTTCTGCCTAGGCAACTGAACTCAGTTACGATGCGTGACAACAACAACGGCAGCTGGATCTCTTTATGAACAGCCAACGCTTCACCCATGAAAGCGGACGTGCAACAGTCCCAAAGTGCTGTGCCCTCAAGGATAATGAGGACGAGACATTGGTCAACCTTGATGAATGCCATGGGAATGTTCCTGTGTTTGCCACCGACCAGATATGACGAGGCAAATATGCCTGGCGTTGCTGACTGAATTTCAAATGCTTGCTGGGCTACTGAGGTCAAAGCAGCATGTCTGGTAGAGATTCCATGAAGCTGACTTTGTCGTGCTTGCTCGGCTTGATTAGTCACAAGCAGCCGATGCACGCTGCCGTTATTGCGAAGTACACAATTCGCCTCTTGCCGGTTGTGTTGCATGCATGGACAAAACAATCGGGTAGTGTCTGCCTGGAGGCAACGGCACCCAGCTACAAAAGAATACATGAGTGAATTATCTAGTGCAAGATGCGAGGAGAGTAACGTGTGGTCGATGCAAGAGGCATACGAAGGAGTAACTTGCACATGCAAAGCTTCCACTCAGGCTTTTCAGTGCTGAAGCAGAGCGGAAAAGAAACCAAAACGAGTTGTTGCTGTGCAACACTGAGAGTTTTCAAAA
>NW_013570394.1:21341-24396 GCF_000499745.2 Eimeria mitis | reverse complement strand
ATGTGTGGTCGATGCAAGAGGCATACGAAGGAGTAACTTGCACAGGCAAAGCTTCCACTCAGGCTTGTCAGTGCTGAAGCAGAGCGGAAAAGAAACCAAAACGAGTTGTTGCTGTGCAACACTGAGAGTTTTCAAAATGGTTTCCTCACTCTCGTCTTCTATGGCCTCAACACCGAGCAGGGAAGAAGCCACCTGGTGCTGTTGTCGCTGTTGTTGTTTTCGCTGATTTCCCTGATGATATCTATGCGGGTGGTAGCTATAGCAGCCGTCCCCCGTCTTCATCTGCATGCTCCTGTTGCTGCCGCGGTTCTTCTTGTTGCTGTCGTTGGCGCTGCGGTGTGCGCGAGCTTGCGAAATCAGACGGTTCGAGAGCAGCCGAAGCGAAGAGCATCCGCTTTCTTGTTGTGGCTGCTGCTGCTGTCGCTGCTGCTGCTGTGGCTGCTGCTGCTGTGGCTGCTGCTGCTGTGGCTGCTCGCCTGCTAGGACGGCAAGTACTGGCCCTGGTATGCCAGCTAATGCTGTCTTCTCTTCTGCTTCACCGCTGTACTGTCGTCTGTTGCTGTTGCCGTTGCTGTGGTTGCTTATGGTGTTGCAAACGGTGCACCGACAAAAATACAACGGCAGGTACCATATTCTTCTGTATTTGTTGGAAGCAATTTGCAGTAGTTCACTGAAATTAACGAACAGCAGCAAATATCGTATTACTGCACTATTATATAAGCTAATGTATCTAAGATTATATATACTATAGAATTATACCTATATATTACTCTATTATTATAGTGTTACATACATATTTATCTATGTAATTGCACTTACAGCTGCATGTCCTAATTCTGCAGGTATTGCTGCTTTANTACATACATATTTATCTATGTAATTGCACTTACAGCTGCATGTCCTAATTCTGCAGGTATTGCTGCTTTATTTTCTTATTCCTTCTATCCCCAAACGTGAGACAGACGTACAAGACAAATACTTTGTCATATCTAAAAATGTCGAACAGTTTAATGACTTGTGAATTCCGCACAAGTCCAGCACCGCATTGATGCTACAACGGGAGCAACAATGCAGCAACTCATGAGCCAAAATATCGAGCATAGAGACAAATGGCGCAGTCAGCATTAAAGGGGGACCTTGTGGGGAACGCAATATGCGGCGTTTATTAAAGTAAAGGACGACCAAATTTATGATCATCCTTATCAAATAAAACGAAATTGGAGGCGGTCAATGTGCATGCATTGAGATACACTTAAGTGGCCAGCCGTCATCTTGAACAATTCTACTGGATGCTGCTGCTGCTGCTCTGGCTGTTGCTGTTGTTGCCGCTGTTGCTGCTACTCTTGCTGCTGCTGTTGCTGCTGCTTTTGCCGCAGCTGAGCATTCGCCCCGAGCACCTGGTGAATCCTATTAAAGCCAAAGACGGCGAAGAAACGGAGTCAAGGAAATGGGAGCGCAACCCCTTACAATGTGTACGCATATATTACACCTGTTTCACTATGTCCCTTCATCACCATCATCATCATAATCCCTATTATCACCGCAATAATAATAATAATGATCATCATCATCATCACCATTACCATCACTACCAACATCATCAATAACCATTACCACCATAACAGCGTGTCTTTCAGTTACTCTTTAAGTGCTTTCTCCTCTCATGAACGCTTCATGTAGTTCTCTCCAGTAGTCATATACGGGTTTGCCAAAGTCTGTAGTCCTGAGCACATAGAGCAGTTGTGCTTTCAACTCCACCGTTTCTTGTGCAGAGGGCCTTTCCCCATTCTTTAGTGTTCTTAGTGCTGCACCCAGCCTCCGTATGAGTTGTATGTTCTGCTCAAACCTGGCTCCGTAGCTTTTGGAGTGCTCAAGGGTAACATCCACAGGTATGCGTTCAACCAGCCGCTTCCAGGAGTCCATCGACTCCNTTTGGAGTGCTCAAGGGTAACATCCACAGGTATGCGTTCAACCAGCCGCTTCCAGGAGTCCATCGACTCCTGACGGGCCCCCAGCACTTGTATAGCGCTGTAAACGGCATCTAATAGAACATAACGACGTCCCAACAAATATGCAATTCGGATGGGGAGCATGTGCTCGACAGGGGTACAGTGTTTCTTCAACAGAAACGTCATTATTTTCTCTGCAGCGACTCTCAGCGCATCTGCTTGGCTTTGGTTTAGAGTTCGTCTAACCAATAAACGTTGAACCTCATCTAAACAAACTTGCACCGTATTTGGAAGCCCAAAAGGCCGCTGCCAACGAACTATCGATACCACAGGAGGAGATACACCCGGCTCTAACGCAGGCAAACGATAGAGAGGATGATCGTCATACGGAACCGGAGGAGGAGTAGATGAAGAAGAAGATGAAGAATGTGGTGATGATGATGATGATGCTGAAGAAGCAGTCGAAGCAGAAGAAGAGGAAGAGGGAAGAGGAGCAGCAGCATCAGGAGAAGACAAAGAAACCGTGNAGCAGTCGAAGCAGAAGAAGAGGAAGAGGGAAGAGGAGCAGCAGCATCAGGAGAAGACAAAGAAACCGTGGAAGAAGATGGGCCGGGGGACGAAGCCGAAGGAGCAGGGGGAGGAGAAAATAGAAGAGCAGAAAGATGAGGGGCGGAGGAATAGGGAGGAAATGAAGAAGAAGCAGAAGACGAAGAAGAAGACGCAGGAAGAGAGGAGGCGGGAGGAGAAGAAGTAAATGAAGAAGCAGAAGAAGAAAAAGCGGAGGGAGGAGGAGAAGACAAAGAAGAAACAGACCGAGAAGAAGCAGACGAAGAAGACGAAGAAGATGCAGACTGATAAGAAGCAGACGGAGGAGAAGAAGAAGGGAAAGCAGACGGAGAAGAAGCAGACGAAGAAGAAGCAGAAGGAGAAGAAGCAGGCGAAGAGGAAGCAGAAGGAGAAGAATAATCAGAAGCAGAAAAAGGAGAAGAAGAAGCAATAGAAGAAGAACGAGAGGGAGAAGGAAAACCAGAAGCAGAAGAGCGACGAGCAGGAAGAGGAGAATACGAAGAAGACGGAGAAGACGGTGGAGGAGGAGGGGAATAAGA
>NW_013570394.1:18013-21300 GCF_000499745.2 Eimeria mitis | reverse complement strand
GTAGCTGGGAGCCCTGGAGTTGAGCGGGTCCCTGCTGTAGAGGGGGTCCATGGACTAGAGCGGCCCCCCGGAGTATGGGGGTCACCTGGGCTATGGAGTAACCCGGGAGTAGGGGGGAAGCCTGGGAAGTCATCTACAGGCAGCTGAGGTGGAGAGAGGTGTTGTTGTGGTTTGCGTGTATAGCCACCATCAGACTGTTGCAAAGAACGTCCTGCTTTTTCTTCTTTAAAAGGGTTAAATGGACTTAGTGGTAACAAATCTAAAGAGACGTCAAAGGGGGAGGGAGAAAGCCATGCATCGGCCAACAAAGCGGAATCGCTACTAAAGCTTTCTTGTATTTGTTCCGCAGTTTCATCAAGCTGTGTGTAATCTTCTTCTTCGTCTTCGTCTAAGAGAGCCTCAAGCCTAGTTCGCTTTACAGGGGGGGGAGAAGAATGCCCAGAATCAGGCTGCTCCCCGCTCACGTGTACCGGTGCATCTATACGCTGCAGAAATTCTGAAGGGGACACCGGACCTGCTGCTTCGTCGTGCTGCTGCACCGGACCTGCTGTTTCGTCTTCTATTTTGAGCTGCTCCTGCTGCGAAGTCTGATGGGAAACGGAACGCCGAGGTACTGGAGGGCGGTACCGAGGAATGGGTATCCGCCCTTCTCTGTCAGCAGATGAACCGCCATGTTGCGGAGGGTGCCCCCCTTCACTAACTGCAACAGCAGCAGATGGAACCAGCAAAGCGTGTACCCCTGAAGTCCCCTGTACCTGGACCTGAAGGAGAGAATGGGGGACTGGGCCCGTAAGCGGCGTCACAGTTGGATACACATATGATGCGGCTGTGTGTTCAATCGTCTGCATATGTATTGCTGTAGACGGCAGCGCCTGCTGCTGCACCGGTAGCGCCTGCTGTTGCAGCGGCAGCGCCTGCAGTTGCAGTGGCAGTGCCTGCTGTTGCAGCGGCATCACCTGCTGCTGCAGCGGCGGCACCTGCTGTTGCAGCGGCAGCAACTGCTGCTGATGCACCGGTAGCGCCTGCTGTTGCAGCGGCAGCACCTGCTGCTGCTGCAGCTGCAGCGCCTGCTGTTGCAGCGGCAGCACCTGCGGCTGCACCGGCGGCGCCTGCTGTTGCAGCGGCAGCACCTGCTGCTGCAGCTGCAGCGCCTGCGGCTGCAGAAGCAGCCACTGCACCTGCGGCGCCATCTGCTGCTGCAGTGACACCAGCTGCTGTGCCGATTGCACTTGCAGCTGCACTGGCTGCAGTTGCAACACCTGCTGCTGCAGCGTCTGCAGTTGCAGCACCTGCCACTGCACCGCCTGCACTTGTGGCGCCTGCTGCTCCACAGACGGTGCGCGCGACTGTGCTGGCGACGGATTCAGCTGAGTATCCCGCTGACTTTGCGTCCGCGGCTGGAGCCGCGGAAGCTGCCGCGGCACCTGCTTCTGCTGCAACGGCCTGCCCTGCTCTTCCAGTCCCTGCAGCTGCTGCTGCGGCTGCCCCTGCTGCCAGGCTGCTCCCTGCGGCTGCTGCTGCGGCTGCTGCTGCGGCTGCTGCTGCGGCTCCTGCTGCTGCTGCCCCTGCTGCCACGCTGCTCCCTGCAGCTGCTGCTGCGGCTGCGCCTGCTGCCACGCTGCTCCCTGCAGCTGCTGCTGCGGCTGCGGCTGCCCCTGCTGCCACGCTGCTCCCTGCAGCTGCTGCTGCGGATGCGGCTGCGGCTGCCCCTGCTGCCACGCTGCACCCTCCGGCTGCTGCTGCGGCTGCTGTTGCGGCTGCGCCTGCTGCCACGCTGCTTCCTGCGGCTGCTGCACGAGTGGTTGAGCGTCAGGAGGCTGCAGTAGGTCGGGACTTGACTCCTCTAATTCCAAACACAGCTGAACGATTGCAGCAACATCAGGATCGTCTTCTGGAGATTGAGGGCTAAGTTCGCCTCCAGCCATCCGCCTGGTTGTAGTACCTCCTTTCAACCGTGAAGAAGAAAAGTGGTAGCTGGCGCATCTTGCAACAAGAAAAATAACTGCAAGAACGACGGAAAGGAGAATCGGTTTCAGTCGATAAAACGCCGAGGCGGCAGACGAGGACGACTGCCTCGACGCTACTGTGGTTCTCACATGCCCTTCTTTCCCCCCTTCTTTCTTATTATAATGAACATCAAAATCTAAGCCGTCAAATGGAGAAACAGTTGGCGTCTCGTCCTGCGCCTCGGGCGGCAAAAGTTGCATCGGCACGCACGTCTGAAACCAAAGAGGAACAACTTCCCTTTCTCAGCGAATGTCAATGGAAACACTCCTCTATCCGGTAAACGTTTCAATGAAAGCATTTGATATGTTTTGTTTGACCAATTAAAACGAATGTTTTGGAGGAAAGTCCGCTGAGAATGATGCCTTCGCTGTATTCACACTACCAAGATCCGGTCGATTCCATTAAGCAATGGAGGATGAGCTATCGATAGACGAGATAAGGCAAGAAATTCATGAACCGCCACAGAGTAAAACGACATTAATGCGAAAATACAGCAAACAAATATGGTGAAATTCGGAGACCTAGTGACAAATAACAAGTCTTTTACGATGTTGGCGGTTCTTGCAGCCGCCAGCAGCACGCGTGTTTACAGGGAGGCGACCCACTAGTTGCGGCATGGCTTGTCTAATGTTGAAACTACCCCAACTATTACAATGATGCTGAGGAGAATATAGCAATTTGATTGCTGTTTCCGGCGACACTCGTGCATGCAGTAATGAAGAGTTGTTGAGTCCTGGGCCAATGTGGGGTTGCTCTGGCTGCTGCTTGCAGCACGAGCTGCAGCACAAGTATGCTGCAAGTGAACTCATGAGAATGTGTGCATCCGCTGCCCCTTATCTACAGCAACAAACAATTTTTGTCACAGTTATGAAGTATTTTAAAGGGGCGAAGTCGGCGATCTCTGCACACGCTGACATTGCAGGCATTTACTGAACAAGTGCCTCCAATGTGAGCACGTGTAGGCTCGGTTGTAGCACGCTCTATTCAAAAACAACAACCCTACTTCTACTTGCATGCAGACTGCCTACGAATGACCCAGTAAACGTTCAACAGTGGTCTGCAGCGTCAGTGCTTACAGCAAAGAGGGATTGAGCGTGCACCCATGCGGTGCTGCCTCACACGACTAGCAGCGGGGTCCGTGCGACTCGTTTCACGCTGTTCCTCTCCCTTGGCCCCAGGCCGTTTAGCGGCCTCTTCCAGGGCTCCGGGGCTGGATGGGACGTCAACTCTTTCTGCGCAGTGCTTATGTTCAGTATTTTCCTCCGTTATTATTTACACTG
>NW_013570394.1:17576-17913 GCF_000499745.2 Eimeria mitis | reverse complement strand
TCTCCCTTGGCCCCAGGCCGTTTAGCGGCCTCTTCCAGGGCTCCGGGGCTGGATGGGACGTCAACTCTTTTTGCGCAGTGCTTATCTTCAGTATTTTCCTCCGTTATTATTTATACTAGCAAACACACTTTGATCTGATATTTGTACTATCAACAGTGTTTTGGCACTGTTATTACAAACAGTGTTTTAACTCTGTTGTTATTAATGTAATCAACAGTAGTTTGGCTCTATTGCAGCTCACGAATCTAAGTATGTACACACACAGCCGCGTGTATACACACGCCTGTCTGTTCAAATGATGCTCTGTTTACACACACCTATGTGTGTGCATATATGC
>NW_013570394.1:17055-17538 GCF_000499745.2 Eimeria mitis | reverse complement strand
TATATATATATATATATATATATATATATATATATATATATATATATATATATATATATATATATACAAGTATATATTGTTATATGCCTAGAATTGTATTTATGTTCTGGAGTCTATGTATGGTTACTTGTATGTAAACGAAAAGTTGAGTCTATGTATGGTCACTTGTATGTAAACGAAAATTTTACGCGCAGTTGTAGATATCATTATTCAAGTGTATAGTATAGATTGTTGTATGTGCACATGTTGCAGACACTGCTGCTTCATATGCTGCTCCATTGTATCCTTGCCTAACATTTAGAGATCCTCTTATCTTTTTATCCCCCACCTACAGATAGAATTACGACGAAGAGGTTTGTGAGATGCGAACAAACCAAACTACTGAGCTGCCTGCGAACTTCACAGGCGGGCATTGCCGGGGCTCATAACAAAAAAGGTAAGAAAGTGCTTACCAGCAGCAGAAGCAGCAACTCAAAAGCCACT
>NW_013570394.1:16871-17011 GCF_000499745.2 Eimeria mitis | reverse complement strand
ATTGCATACAAACCATATCAAAGCAATTCACTCATAATTTCGAGCACCACGTGTAGCAGAACGCCGCTGTGACGAAGAAACGAGATGATAATGCGGACAAAAAAACTGACGGTTTAACAGTTCATTGGTAGTGCAACATG
>NW_013570394.1:15529-16771 GCF_000499745.2 Eimeria mitis | reverse complement strand
TATATATATATATATATATATATGTATGTATGTATATTTATATATATATGGCCCATAAGAGGACTGCTCCAAGGTATACAACAGAGTGATGTAAGGAACCGGTAAAGATGCAAAGCCATGCGGAGATGAAGGAGAGGCTACTAAGAAAAGTCCACAAGGACGTTTCCTCTCAACCAAATAGGCCAATCGGTACAGTGCAATTGCATACAAACCATATCAAAGCAATTCACTCATAATTTCGAGCACCACGTGTAGCAGAACGCCGCTGTCACGAAGAAACGAGATGATAATGCGGACAAAAAAACTGACGGTTTAACAGTTCATTGGTAGTGCAACATATACACTGACGGGCGAGACACTCACACTCCATAAAAATTCCATAAAAATTCATCAAACCCCCGTGAGGTATTGGCCCTCTCGTCCAACGATTTTGCTGCTGTTGCTGCAGCTGCCGCTGTTGCTGTTGTTGCTGCTCTCCTTGTAGCTGCTGCGACTTCGACAGCTGCTGCTGTTGCTGCAGCTATTCCAGTTCCTGCTGCTGGTTTTCCGCCTTGCATGCTTGTAAAAAATCTTTAAGAGCCGAGGATTTGTTGAGTTTCCTCATGGTGTATGCATGGCTGAAGCGTGCTTGCAGATATCCTTTGTAGTCCGGTTGTTGTTGATTTGTTTTACCGCATCACCGCCACTCAAATTTTTACTACACACTAGCNCTTTGTAGTCCGGTTGTTGTTGATTTGTTTTACCGCATCACCGCCACTCAAATTTTTACTACACACTAGCGAGTTCTTCCCTGCTCAAACGCCTCATCATCCAATTTCCAGGATAGATACGAACGTTTACTGAATTCGCTGTGTGAGCAATCGCATATGAGGAATCTCTTTAACTCCACGGTATCTCTTGCTGAAGGTCTTACGCCGTTCTTTAGCTGGTTCAGCGCTATTTTCAGTCTGTAAAGCATGTGCATGTGTGCGTCAGACATCGCTGCATATCCTATTTTGCTTAAGAGATTTACTTCCGTGGGAATTTGTTTCGCGAACTTCCGCCAGTTCTCCAGCGCCTCGGGCGAAGGACCCAAAACTAATACAGCAGAGAAGATAGCATCTAACATCATATATCGCCGCCCCATATATGAGACTAACTTGATCGGAGACAACTCGTCCAGAGGATCGGCGTGTCGCCTGAGCATAAACAGCGCTAGACGCACTGCAGTACAGCGAACATTCTCTGCATCTTTCTGGTCGA
>NW_013570394.1:14677-15429 GCF_000499745.2 Eimeria mitis | reverse complement strand
TTGTCGCCTGAGCATAAACAGCGCTAGACGCACTGCAGTACAGCGAACATTCTCTGCATCTTTCTGGTCGAGTTTCTCCTTGAGAAACAACTCACGCAAGGTCGACAAACACGTGAACATCAGCTGAGACCGCCTTATAAAATACTCCGGATCACTATCGAGTGCAAAAGGAGATATTCGGACACCCCGCATCAACGAAGGCAACCGATAATAACGATGATGAGCCAGATTAGGACTTGAGGTTTCCCCTTCTCCTGGCGCATCTACGCGCCCCTCTGCATCACCACTGCTAGCAGTTGAAGCAGCAGCAGCTGTAGTAGTACGATCCTCTGGCGCAGCTGCACCAGAGTATCCTAGTATGATGCTTAAAAGGGTATTATCTACTGAAACACCCGCGGGGCGGGCACTCGCAGAGGCGTCTGCATCCTGCTGAACTGGAGGGGTATGTTGCGGTTGTGGTGCATAGCCGCCATCCGGTTGCTGCCTAGACGGTCCAGATTCTCCCCCTTCAGGAGCATACAGTGACGAATATGATGGTGAGTGTAAAGGTAGGCTGACGGAAGACGGGGCAAGCCAAGAATCAGGAGAAAGACCTGAAGCTTCCCCGGAAGGCTGTTGGCTTTCGCCCCTATCGACGCTGGGGTGTCCAGCCACCCCGCCGTGTTCTTTTGCTGACGAAACTTTCCCCTTCGTCCGCTTTGCAGGGGGAGGCGAAGAGGCTGCAGGCCGCCCCCTTTTCGAGCCTACAGATA
>NW_013570394.1:14394-14577 GCF_000499745.2 Eimeria mitis | reverse complement strand
CGGCGTCTGCATCCTGCTGAACTGGAGGGGTATTTTGCGGTTTTGGTGCATAGCCGCCATCCGGTTGTTGCCTAGACGGTCCAGATTCTCCCCCTTCAGGAGCATACCGTGAAGAATATGATGGTGAGTGTAAAGGTAGGCTGACGGAAGACGGGGCAAGCCAAGAATCAGGAGAAAGACCTG
>NW_013570394.1:14221-14294 GCF_000499745.2 Eimeria mitis | reverse complement strand
GAAACGAGGAGGCTGTTGTTGTGGGGTGAGCGGGAGGAAATGCTGACCACCAGTTCGCTGCTGCGAATGAACT
>NW_013570394.1:8978-13970 GCF_000499745.2 Eimeria mitis | reverse complement strand
GTGCTTTCAGAAGACGAGGAGGCTGTTGTTGTGGGGTGAGCGGGAGGAAATGCTGACCACCAGTTCGCTGCTGCGAATGAACTGCTATGAGGCTGCTGGGACAGCGGGTCTATGGCAACAGCAGAGCCAGCTGATGAACTCAGCAAGTGTTCAAGCGGTGTAAAAATCTGTTGTTGGGGTTGCTGAGGGAGGGTGCTGACTGGAAGGGGAAAAGGCTGTACAGGGACCAATGAAAATGACGGGGTTCCACTTTGGCTCTGCACGAGCTGCAGCTGGGCGCCAGGCGCCAGCCGTACCATCCCCTGCTGTGGCAAGGTTACGTGTGGTTGCTGCACTGGCTGTGGAGGTGGGGGGCGCGCCATCAGGTCGGGACTTGTAGCTTCCAATTCTAAGCACAGTTCAACAATTGCAGCAACGTCCGGATCGTCATCTTGATCTGAATGAACGCCATCCCCAGCCAGGCGTCTCCTTGTACTGCGTTCTTCTACCCGAGAGGCAGACAAATACTTGTAACACCTTGAAAAAAGAAGAAGAAGTGCAAAAGCAGCAAAGAACACAATCGGCTTGAGGCGATCATGCGCCGAGGCAGTACGTGAGGTCGACCGTCCCAGTAGCGCCGAGGCCGCTGCATATTCAGCCTTTCGTTCCCCTTCATTTTGCCGGCTGTGCTCATAAAAGGAATTATGATTCAACACGGGAGGTGTAGAATCGAAAGAAGAATCTCTCTGCGTCACGATCGTGGTGGGCATCGCCGCGAAGTGTCTGGTGCCAGGGAAAATACACTGGCCCCAGCCGATCTGGAGGGCTATTCTTCTCAATAAGCCGGCGGCTAAAAGAATTTAGAATTCTGTTTATGTCGGGTAAACAAATATTCTGCAAGAGCATCAAATTCTAATATTGCTTTCAACGGTCGGAAGTATACACTGAGAGCATGCTGTGAGCGGCGACGCCCAGCACGGCTGCTACATACTTCCGCATATATATCCACTAAAGAGACTGAAACCTACGTTAAAAGGCATAACGCCAACATGAAAAAATCGGATCCGTAAAAGGAAAGAACTGATGGCGTGGTCTCCCCCCCTGCGAATGGCCAGGGTTGCATCGTCGACACGACCAGCCCCCGTGGGCGCAGCTTCAGGGCACCCCATGCTTGGTTCGTNGCCAGGGTTGCATCGTCGACACGACCAGCCCCCGTGGGCGCAGCTTCAGGGCACCCCATGCTTGGTTCGTTGTAAGGCAACATTTCCCTATTTAGTTTCCTTCAAATTTCACCTTCTAACTTCACCTTAACTGCATCTATTCCGCATTGTATGGCCGGTGAAGGCCATTTCTGCGAGGCATTGTAGTGCTGCTGCCTGCGGGTCTCTTCCGGTTCGCACACTGGATCGCTGTCACTGTAATTAGTCTCTTCGGCTGTGCATAATTATATATATCAATACATGGAAAAATGCATCCATACAATAATATATACATATATGCCTCTGCAGACCAGCAAATGCAGCACTTAGCGTCTCCGACGCGTAGACTCAAGGACAAAATGAAGTACAACGGCTAAGCACAACAATTGAAGGACACACCAGCTTATTCTTTCGAACGAATTGCCGCATATTCCTTAAATATAACATGCTGTAATTCACTCGAAAGAATAAGCGAACAAGAAACGTTGCGGGGGCAACTATATTGCTGGGGCGAGTTCGGCTAACCCAGTGCAGTTATATATATATAATTAATCCTGCTGCACATTATTGTTATATATATGTCTACATTGTTGTATACCTATATTCCTATGTATAAACTGAAATATACGTATGACTGCTTGCACGTAAATGAAAACTATACGTGTGGTTGTATATATAGTTACTTCAGTATTATTATACAATTGTATGTGCAGATGTTGCAAATACTGCTGCATTGCTNTGTATATATAGTTACTTCAGTATTATTATACAATTGTATGTGCAGATGTTGCAAATACTGCTGCATTGCTTATCATTACTTAAGTAGCAACATATATACAATTCTACTTGCTGTACTTCAGAGATTCTTTTGTCTTCCTGCCCCCAACAGCATAGAGAAATACAACACTGAAATTTGAACAAATCAAAATATTGAAAGGCCTCCTGACATTGCAGGACTTTGGCTGCACGGAGGCTGCAAAAGGCAGGGAATTGCTCACCAGCAGCAACTCAGAAGCCAGAATACATCAAGAAACCACTACCTGATAAAGGGAGATCGCAGATATTACATATGCATTGTTATATAATGTACATTATACATTATACACTATATGTATACTACCGACAATCGATATAATATACGATGTAGATAATACACATAATATAAACAATATATATTATATACATATGGCCTACACAATGTACACAATGCATATATATAATAAGCAAATGTAGATGTATTCATGGCATCTAACAGGACTCCGCCAAAATATACAACAATAAAGTAACAGAGCCACATGATACAAGGAACGGCTCCAAAGGCAAAAAGCCCTCAATGGATGAGCGAGGGGCTACTAAGAGGAGTGCAGAATGGCGCCTTCTCTCAGCGTGAACACAAATGCAATTTCATAAAAGCCCAGTCAATGCAATTCATTCATCATTCCACGCACCACGTGAACCACAAAAACCGCTGTCATGAAAAAGAAATGATAATTCACACAAAAAAAAAATACAGCTTAACAGTTGAATGCTAATGCAGCACGTATATTGAAAGGAGAGGCACTTCATAGAGATGCATCAAACACGCGTGACGTATTGGCCCTCTCGCCCAACGGTTTTGCTGCTGTTTCTGCAGCTCCCGCTGTTGCTGCTGCTGTTGCTGTTGTTGCTGCTGTTGCCCCAGTTGCTGTTGCTGCTGCTTTTGTTCTAGCTGTTGCTGTTCCTGCAGATGCTTCTCCTGCGACAGCTGCTGCCGTTGCGGTAGCTATTCCAGCTCTTGCTGCTGAGTTTCTGCCTTATCTGCTTCTAAAAACTTTTTAAGAGTGGATGATTCGTTGAGTTCCATCACTGTGTATGTACAGCTGAAGCGTGCTTGTGGCGATCCTTTCCGTTCCGGCTTTGTTCATTTGTTTTGTCATATCACCGCCACTGCAACTTTCATTACGCGCTAGCGCGTTTTCCCCTTTCGAAACGCCACATCATCGAGTCTCCAGGGGTCATATGTACCTCTCTTGAACTCATTATTTCGGAGTTCGCATAGAAGGAATCGTTTTAACTCCACGGTTTCTTTGGCTGAAGGCCTAACGCCGCTCTTCAGCTGTTTCACCGCTTCATTCAGTCTTTTGACAAAGCGCATGTTTCTCTTGAACTTTTTTCCGCATCCTTTTTTGTATATGAAATGCGGATCTGTTGGGATTCCGTTCGCGAATTCCCGCCAGTTCTCCAGCGCCTCGGGCGAAGGACCCAAAACTAATATAGCAGAGAAGATAGCATCTAACATCAAATACCGCCGCCCCAAATAATAGGCAACCCTAACCGGACACATACCCTTCATAGGTTCGTTCTGTCGCCTGTGCATATACCGCGCTAGACGCACTGCAGCAGAACGAACGGCTTCTGCATCTTTTTGGTCGAGTTCTTGCTTGAGGAACAACTCACGCAAGGACGACAAACACGTGTGCACCAGCCGCGGCGGCTTCAGAAACTCCTCATCTATGGTCCCCAAAAAAAACGGAGGTGTCCATACACCCGGCAAGAGCGAAGGCAACCGATAAAAAGGGTGAGAATCGACCGCACCAGCTGACTCTTCTGGTGACGACTCTCCGCTCTCCTCTTCATCATCACTAGCAGTCGACGCAGAAGAAGTAGCGGATGCATCGGCAGAACCAGATGCACTCGCGGTTGCACGAGGCCTTCTTAGGAGGATGCTTAAAAGGCTATCTTCTGATGAGGCACCCGCGGGGCGGGCCCCCGCAGCGGCGTCTGCATCCTGCTGAACTGGAGGGGTATGTTGCGGTTGTGGTGCGTAGCCGCCATCCGGTTGTCGCCTAGACGGTCCAGATTCTTCCAATTCAGGAGCATACAGTGAAGAATATGATGGTGAATCTAAAGGGAGGCCGAAGGAGGAGGGAGAAAGCCACGAATCAGGAGAAAGACTGGAAGCACCCCAGGAAGGCTGTTGGCCTTCGCCCCCATCGACGCTGGGGTGTCCAGCCACCCCGCCGTGTTCTTCTGCCGACGAAACGTTCCCCTTCGTCCGCTTTGCAGGGGGAGGCGAAGAGGCTGCAGGCCGCCCCCTTTTCGAGCCTACAGATATCTCGACCTGCTGCGATGGGACTGAAGGCAACACCTGAGATGTTGCACTGCTGCTTGTCTCGAGCCCTTGCCCCATGCCCTCATAATACGAGGAGGCTGTTGTTGTGGGGTGAGCGGGAGGAAATGCTGACCACCAGTTCGCCGCTGTGAATGAACTGCTGTGAGGCTGCTGGGACAGCGGTTCAGTGACAACAGCAGAGCCAGCTGGTGGACTCAGCAAGTGTTCAAGCGGCGCAAAAATATCTTGTTGGGGTTGCTGAGGGAGGGTGCTGACTGGAAGGGGCACATGCTCTCCAGAGAACGGCGAAAATGACGGGGTTGCACTTTGGCTCTGCAGGAACTCCATCGGGAGGGCAGGCAACAGCTCTAGCATATCCTGCTGTGGCAAGGTTACGTGTGGTTGCTGCACTGGCTGCGGAGGTGGGGGGTGCGCCATCAGGTCGGGGCTTGTAGCTTCCAATTCTAAGCACAGCTCAACCATTGCAGCAACGTCAGGATCGTCGTCGAAAGGGCCATAGTAGTGACCCCCAGCCAGGCGTCTCGCTCTGCTTCCTTCTTCTAGCCGGGAGGCAGACAGATGATTCGAGCATTTTGCAATGAGAAAAATAATTGCAAACGCGACAGGAAGCAGAATTAGCTTGAGGCGATCATACGCCGAGGCTTTAGGCGGGGGCGACCGCCTGGGTGGCGACGGAGGCACAGCATATTCAGCCTGTCGCCC
>NW_013570394.1:7029-8892 GCF_000499745.2 Eimeria mitis | reverse complement strand
AAATTGCCGACGGGAAGGCTGCTTTCAACGATCAGAAGCATATGGACGATGGCGCTTGTCGTGCCCGACAGAGCTCTCGATACACCTGAGATGCAGCAAAAAAGCTGTTGATTATATTGAACAAATGGCGGACAAATGCAGAAAAAGTTCAAACGAATCTGCCGGCGAGTAAGCGCAGTGTGAACAATATGAGCTCCTCGTCGATCCTGATGCCGGACATTAGCAAGGCGAATACAGTGCGTGACAGGAAGATTTGTCTAAAGTTAGAATTGCTCCTATTATTAAATGATGATGATGGGGGGCAAGTAATTTTCTAATTATTGCTTTTGATGATACCAAAACATGCATCCAAAGGAGGTCGTTTCGTCTTGAGATGTGGGGTTTTTGTTGCTCACTGCTCGAG
This sequence comes from Eimeria mitis, assembly GCF_000499745.2. Classification (NCBI taxonomy): domain Eukaryota; phylum Apicomplexa; class Conoidasida; order Eucoccidiorida; family Eimeriidae; genus Eimeria; species Eimeria mitis. The sequence continues at coordinate 8,489 of NW_013570394.1, read as the reverse complement.
CTGCCATGAAAGAATACAACAACTGAACTCATAAGAGAATCGGCCTCACTACCTGCTTATGTGCCTCCTCTCTCAAGCAAACTGCTTTTGATTTGTATTTATTGGGATGTAGAGTAAAAGGAGGAGGACAACTGCCATGTGTCAACGCATACTCAGGTTCTGTGCAGCTTCAGCTCACAAAGCGGTTATGTTATTTTGTAGCATGGCTTGTGTGAAGCTTGTACTTGTATCATGGTTAAATGGGCTTCGGAAATTTCGAAGGAGCAGCTGTCTTTCCCGCCAGTTTCCAGGTGGCCTGTGGTAGGCAGCATAGAATTTATGACTGACCGANGGAGCAGCTGTCTTTCCCGCCAGTTTCCAGGTGGCCTGTGGTAGGCAGCATAGAATTTATGACTGACCGAGGGTAATAAGAGGAAAATGAAGAAAAATGAGAAAGGAAATTAGCATAAATCCTCCAGGGATGCTCAAGTGCTTTAATGCTTCTGCTACAGACTGCTATGCCGTCTTGCTAGCGCCTCAGGGGCGTGGTCACTCGTCATCTGCGGCGCTCCAGTGGGCTGAGCCGCTTTTTTGGAGCGGGCAACCCAAGCTAATAAATATAGATGCTGAGCTGCTGACACTGCGCCGCTTCCTTAGCCACATGAGCAGGGCTCGAGCCAGTCACAAATTGTAGGGCGTAGCGAAAAATTGAAACTGTAATTCGAGGTGGCCCCCAGCCAGCCATATATAAAGGGACGGCTCCTCATCACAGTATAGAGAGAAATAGCCCCTGATGCCAAACACAGATAAGTATATGCGCTGCTCCCCCTTCAGACCAGAGCAGTGTAACTTCAGCATGGGGAGTGGAACAATTTTGAGCTGCGCTGCTCACGCCCACGCATGTCCCTCATAGCCGTTGAACGGTAAAATAGCTGCAAATATTTCTAGGGGGTTGATTTGCGCAGCGGTCTCTCCGAAACTAACTGTTGCTGTCGGTCTCCCGGCCATTTTACGCATTCCCCTTGTTCTCGTTGGCTGCTGCGGGTTGCAATACGGGCGTCCATGGCCTCCGTTTCCTCTAGGTTTTCCTTTTCGCTACGGGGTTGCTGGTGTTTTGTGTGATTATTAAAGCAATTTTAAATAAACAATATGAATGATATTGTGGCATCTTCACGTTGGTGGTAGGTCACCAATGTACGCCAGCTCACTGACTTGAGAACGAATAGCAAGTGGTGCTACCTAATGCACGCTGTACCGTTGATTGTGTGATTTTGATCTGTGTATTCGTACTTCCGTGCAGGCTGGCAACTGAGGGCCACGCAAGTGCTAAACATCCGTCTATAATGTTAAAACACGCAGCAGAGGTGCTTGATGCTCCATATCTGTGCAGTTGCTCTCCAGCAAGAGTTGCAGCGGGGCGTGCTTTTGTGACTCTTGCGAAGCTACCTCCTTCCCCCGGTTTCAATACCTTGGATCACCAG
>NW_013570394.1:6309-6929 GCF_000499745.2 Eimeria mitis | reverse complement strand
TCCTCTAGGTTTTCCTTTTCGCTACGGGGTTGCTGGTGTTTTGTGTGATTATTAAAGCAATTTTAAATAACCAATACGAATGATATGGTGGCATCTTCACGTTGGTGGTAGGTCACCGATGTATGCCAGCTCACTGACTTGTGAACGAATAGCAAGTGGTGCTACCTAATGCACGCTGTACCGTTGATTGTGTGATTTTGATCTGTGTAATCGTACTTCCGTGCAGGCTGGCAACTGAGGGCCACGCAAGTGCTAAACATCCGTCTATAATGTTAAAACACGCAGCAGAGGTGCTTGATGCTCCATATCTGTGCAGTTGGTCTCCAGCAAGAGTTGCAGCGAGGCGTGCTTTTGTGACTCTTGCGAAGCTACCTCCTTCCCCCGGTTTCAATCCCTTGGATCACCATCCCCAGGCGTCGTGGTGACGGGCGGGGAGGCAACTTGCCTTTTGAAAACTTTTGGAAAGTATTATCTCAAGTATTTCAACTCTATCGCAGCTCACGGTTGTCCTCGGATAAGCTTAAGGACTCACGTTACACATGTTTACAGAGCGCGCAAGGCGGGGAGCGCAGCCTCCCTGCGCTCTTTCGAGTGAGCGCGGATCCACTAAAACGAATTCT
>NW_013570394.1:5885-6209 GCF_000499745.2 Eimeria mitis | reverse complement strand
AAACTTTTGGAAAGTATTATCTCAAGTATTTCAACTCTATCGCAGCTCACGGTTGTCCTCGGATAAGCTTGAGGACTCACGTTACACATGCTTCCAGAACGCGCAAGGCGGGGCGCGCAGCCTCCCTGCGCTCTTTCGAGTGAGCGCGGATCCACTAAAACGAATTCGGCTGGTCTGAAAGTACCTACTGAACATCGTTGTTGATAGTTTCCTGTCTGCACTTCTTGTGCTTTCTTCATGCGTCTCCGCGCTACTGCAAAATGTGTATGGCAATCAGAAACTGCGGGTGTACAGGGCTAGTTTCCAACAGCCAGATCCAACGTA
>NW_013570394.1:5672-5785 GCF_000499745.2 Eimeria mitis | reverse complement strand
CGTATATTTCATGCCGCACGTTAAAACACAAATACATGGCGGTAGCCCTAAGAGCTAAGCCATGCGTTGCAGCTACACAGACGTTGAGGTCTGTATTGAATGGAGATGAACAA
>NW_013570394.1:5289-5572 GCF_000499745.2 Eimeria mitis | reverse complement strand
CGTATATTTCATGCCGCACGTTAAAACACAAATACATGGCGGTAGCCCTAAGAGCTAAGCCATGCGTTGCTGCTACACACACGTTGAGGTCTGTATTGAATGGAGATGAACATTCAAAAATGTCAGTGTCTGACTCGTTTTTCTGGAAACTTGGGGGCACACAATGCATTGTATATGCTTCTGCTTGCGCTCTTCACAAAATAAACAAGATGCTCTCATCTTTAATTGCCACGCCGATGGATAGAGTTATATATTGTATGTAGAGCATACGTGCAGTACATGT
>NW_013570394.1:3263-5061 GCF_000499745.2 Eimeria mitis | reverse complement strand
AAATATCAAAACAAGAAATCACTTCGTCAGAAATAACAACAAACTGGTAAACGAATCGCCCTCCCCTTCGTTTCAGCTTGCCCCTCAGGTTTTAGGGTTTATAACCTAGGGTTTGGGGTTTGTGGAAACTATGGGGATGGAGGACGGAGTAGTAGCAAAAGACCTACATGCATGCCTTCTTCTACGGTTTAGGGTTTAGGGTTTGTCTGTAGTGCAGAGGCGCTCAACAATGTGAGTAGAGGAGGCAGCGATTGCAACCCTATATCATATATTCTAAACACCCTGAGTGCGTCACAGCATTAAAAACCATACTAATTGTTTTTGTTTGTCCTTTTTTGTTCTTCTTTGCTGGGAATAAAGTATCCCCCGGTGTACGCCAACCCGAAAACTAAATAAAAATTCGGCTGCGTGCCCGATGTTAACCGATATACGACTGCGTTGAACTTTGCATAGAGATAACATGTCAACAGTTTCTTTTTGTTGTGTTATATTAAGTATTAGATACACAGACACGCAAACTAATAGGGTATATGAACCCCTGACAGAGCAGCTGCCTACTCTTTCTTCTCGGCATTGCACGTGCTGTACATAACAAAACCCTTCTATTCAAACTGAAAGAGAAGGAGGTAACTGAGTTTCTGGTGTAAATGTTTTCCATTAAAGTCAAATATTAACTTTTTTATGCCGCCTATAACTCGAACGAGGCGTGAGATACACGGACACCTCACACTTCTTTCGGATTACAGACAGTGACTTGTGCGTACACCTTGCTGGATTGTAAAGCAGGAGTATTTTGGCTTTTCTGTGGTTTGTCTCTGCCGACTAAAAAGTTATCAAAAGGCTTTCTTTCAAGCTTTTTCTGTTTCAGGTTTTCCTCCTAGACGGAGTTGTATGTAAACCCTGTTTAGGGGCAAATGAAATCAAATAAATTAAACAGTTAAATCTTTTGCAAACGCAAGAAACAAGAACAACGTCAGGAACGTCCTGGCTGCAGCGTTTCCATAGTTNTTAAATCTTTTGCAAACGCAAGAAACAAGAACAACGTCAGGAACGTCCTGGCTGCAGCGTTTCCATAGTTATGAAAAAGCAGGCAGCAACGCAACAATCAGATGAGGTGTGCATCCACCACAAGCGCCTGAGATGTTCTCCGCTAACGGACATAGAATATGCCGCACGAATGAGTTGCAGGCGTCTAGTTATTAAACAATATTTAAAGGCCTAATACAAGAAAAAGGGAAAAGAAAGCAACAAGCAGGGACACATCTGGCAACTGTGCGGCCTCTGAGGTGTATGCACTCGTGACTGCGTGGGCTTCTTCTGCCTTTGGTTCTGCTGCTTCTTCTTCTCCCTCTGCAGTTTCTTCGATTCCTGAGGGCATCAAATATCCTAGCTGTGCCTTCAGCAGTGCGTCTTGCTCCCGTTCATATTTCCTAAGGAGCGTCAGATTCTGATGCTCCTTATGCAAGGTATCTCTCAAAGCTTCTACGTCCTTGACGATCTCTCCACGCAGTTTAGCTGAGATATCCTCTGCTGATTTCAGCCCACGAGAGGCGCGCAAACTCTCCTGCAACATCTGCACTATATGCTGCCCTTCGGTGTACAGCTTCCCCATCCCTTTTTCATAGGGCTCCTTCGAAATGCTCTCTATACCAGAACCCTCCGGCCCTTTTCCAGTCCCTGATGCTGCTGCCGGTGATGGCGCTGCTGTTGCTGTTGAGGCTGCTGCTCCTGCTGCTGGCTGCGCTGCTGCTGCTGTGGATTCAGGTTTCTCATGCACAGGCTGTTGCCCTCCTGCTGC
>NW_013570394.1:1560-3163 GCF_000499745.2 Eimeria mitis | reverse complement strand
AGCGCGCAAACTCTCCTGCAACATCTGCACTATATGCTGCCCTTCGGTGTACAGCTTCCCCATGCCTTTTTCATAGGGCTCCTTCGAAATGCTCTCTATACCAGAACCCTCCGGCCCTTGTCCAGTCCCTGATGCTGCTGCCGGTGATGGTGCTGCTGTTGCTGTTGAGGCTGCTGCTGCTGCTGCTGGCTGCGCTGCTGCTGCTGTGGATTCAGGTTTCTCATGCACAGGCTGTTGCCCTCCTGCTGCACCTTCCGTGCCCTTTGTCCGCTCGGCCATAGAAGACTCGGTCTTGCTGCCATGTTCGGTCTCGTGCTTTTCCGCCTCTGGTGTATGCTGAGGTGTATGCGAAGGTGTATTGTGGTTCGATGCGTGTACACCGTGCGTAGCGGCTGTTGTCGGCTGCAGGGAGGCGGCGGGGCGGGAGGGGACAAGGCCTTCCCCTACAGAGAGTGCACTTAAAAATAAACAAAAGGCAAAATATAAATTTAATTTGTAGTTTAAAGCCCCTTTTCTCCGCGAAGGTGTACCGCACAGTGTCGGACGCAATAGCTGCGGAGCGACGGCAGCAGCGGTTGCTGCTCCTCTCATTGCAGAAACCCGAGGACAACCCAGAAGAAAGCACACGATTCAAGATGTTTTATAACAAATCAAACCATAAAAAGAACTTTAAAGAGAACATATAGACAAAACGTGAAGAAAACAGACGAAAATCGACACATGCAACCGCGTGACCTGCAGAGTACATGAATGTTCCAATGGTCCCATGGCGCGGCTTCTTCGTGTGGCTTCTGCCGCACGAAAACCCGCGAGAAATTATAAAATTCAATTAAAATTTATTCAAGTATTGAGTTTTGTTTCTTTATTTTCAACTTTGATCGGATGAAGAGCAGCAGTTATAGCGCTTGGTTCTCTTTTCTACTTCTATCAGCTACGCATACATTCGGGCCTCACCGGCAGCTTTCTCTCACTGCTTGACGACAAACGCGAAACGAAGAAAAGAAACAAAATATTCTTCAGATGTAGTTTAAACATTAAGTTATTCCAGAAAATGTAATTATATGCAATAAACTCCACTAAAATAATTTCAATACAGTTTAACTTATATTAACTGTATACTGAAGTTGAATGATTTCAATATACTGTGGATCAGATGCAACGAGCGCACCAAAATGGGTCCATAAATATAATTAAATTCTTCTGAGCATTAAAAATATTTTGTTAATTCGAGTCTGAATACACGAAACTTATTGAAACTCTTTCTCTCTGGCCCCTTGCTGCAGCACCGATACAGCCGCGGCAGCTGTCTTGGCCTTCCCCCGTCTGCTCTGGCTTTTGAATTATTAACCTGGCGTAACATTTTGTAAATATTAATTAGTAGGGAAATGTACTTCTTTATGCTTAGAGGGCGGGGTGAGGCGCTGCTGCTGCTTCTGGCGTTCAGAGGTCAACGTACACACCTGCGATACAGTTGAACGAGTCAAAAATCCAAACATAGAAGAGTATTTGGATACATATATAAAATTATTTATCTTTTTTTTATTTATACGGTTCTTCTTCGGCTACAGTGCTGCAAACGGAACGGGGGGTTGTACACAGGAAA
>NW_013570394.1:0-1506 GCF_000499745.2 Eimeria mitis | reverse complement strand
AGAAACGCAAACAACAGCAGCAAAAAGCACTTGATCTTGAAACAAAAAAGAACTGAGGGAATGAGGATTTCAAAACATTCGTCTGACTTGTCCCTTGAGGCTGCTTACCAACATATTCTAGATCTAAACCCTAAACCCTAAACCCTAAACCCTAAACCCTAAACACTAAAGGAAACCTTCGACTTAAAACCTTCGGAGTTTTACATATCGGAAAAATGCACACGGTGAACGCGCAGCTGCGACCGTGCGTTTTCGATAGCTATCTAGCCAGCTAGAGCCATCTAGCTAGCTAGCTAGCTAGCTAGCTAGCTATGTGATGACTTGCTGGCTTGCCAGCTAGCTAGGCATCTGCCAACTGAGGGATACTGGGGGTTGCGGGGGCAAGCTGTAAACTTTTATATAGACAACTTCCCGCCTTTATATGCTGCTGCAGAGCAAGATAACACTGCGGATATCCTTGACTGCTGTTGTTGTGTTTATTGTTATTGTTGTTGTGTATGGTTTGTAATAGTTATGTTTGTTGTTTTTATATTGTTTGTTTTTTTTATGCTGCATATAAATCCTTGTGCGCTGCGCTGAGCTCTTGGTTTATAAAGTCAAGGTCTTGGGGGCCGAATAGATCTATTTCTTTTGCGTTTGAAACACCACTATCCATAACTTGTTGTTGTTGTTCTGTCATTGATTCTCCTTTTCTTAAGAAGAAAGGAGGAATGATATTTGCTGCTTTATCACAAAAATTTATTTTAAATGCTTTACACTCCATTCCTATTTTTCCGTCAAAAGTAAAAAGAGGAGAAGGAGGAAGATATGCAGTAAGAGGTTGAGGTATAGAATCATTTATATTATTATTATTTATTTTTGTTGTTATAAATGTACTAAAAGATACAATACCTTTCTCTACACTCCATGTTTCCTGTCTAGACACCGCAGGTGGTCTATCTAATTCATCTTTCAATCTATCTTCAACCATATCATTTATTTGTTTTGTTGTTAACCGAGATAAAGCTTCATCAGATACTAACAGCTGTTTCTCTTCTCCTTCTTCTCCCCCCTCTTTCAGGTGTACATCCACCCATGAAGATGCAGGCGAAGGAGCAGTTGATTCGTTGCTGCAGAGAAAGCAGCAGGTTGCTGCTGTTGTTGCTGCTGCCTAAACATGAAAATACAAACAAATAAACAAATATAAATAAATAATACAAATGCACAAACATGAAACGGAAACAAACAAAAAAACAAACAAAAAACACAGCAACATAACAACAAACACAAAAGGGAGCAACACAAGCCACACATCTCGCATAAACAACTCTAACTCAAAAGAGAAAAAGAAAAAAAGAAAAAGAGAAATAAAAAGAGAGAGAAAAAAGAGAGACAACGGGATACATGCAGCAGACAGAGAGACAAACAAGAAGAAGCAGCAGCTGCAGGGAGCGAGAGCGAGAAGGAGAGAGACAGAACCAGAGAAAAATAAACATATACATAGAGAGGAAAAACAAAAAAAAAAAA
>NW_013570393.1:9865-10017 GCF_000499745.2 Eimeria mitis | reverse complement strand
ATATAAATATAAAAATAAAAATATAAATATGATAAATTTCCTCCATAAAACAATTGGGGGGCCCCTTCAGCGTCTCCTCTGCAGCAAACAGCAGAGGGTACAGCAGGGGGGCCCCCCACTCTATGGGTACAGTGGGGGGCCCCCCTGTACCC
>NW_013570393.1:9386-9765 GCF_000499745.2 Eimeria mitis | reverse complement strand
ATATAAAAATATAAATATAATAAATTTCCTCCATAAAACAATTGGGGGGCCCCCTCGGCGTCTCCTCTGCAGCAAACAGCAGAGGGTACAGCAGGGGGGGCCCCCCCTCTATGGGTACAGTGGGGGGCCCCCCTGTACCAGGGGCCCCCCACCAGGGGCCCCCTAGCAGGGGCCCCCTAGCGGGGGCCCCCTAGCAGGGGGCCCCCACTAAACTCTGAGGGTACAGTGGGGGCCCCCGCTCAGCTGTGTGGGTACAATGGGGGGCCCCCTGCAACCGCTGAGGGTTTAAGAAGGGGGGCCCCCTACCTGGGTACAGTGGGGGCCCCCGCCCCCTTAACTATGAGGGTACAGATAGGGGGCCCCCCTCTCTCTATCTAGA
>NW_013570393.1:8890-9286 GCF_000499745.2 Eimeria mitis | reverse complement strand
CCCCCTAGCAGGGGGCCCCCACTAAACTCTGAGGGTACAGTGGGGGCCCCCGCTCAGCTGTGTGGGTACAGTGGGGGGCCCCCTGCTACAGCTGAGGGTTTAAGAAGGGGGCCCCCCACCTGGGTACAGTGGGGGCCCCCCCCTCTTAACTATGAGGGTACAGATAGGGGGCCCCCCTCTCTCTATCTAGGTACAGGAGAGGGGGCCCCCCAATTCTGAGTTTAGTAGGGGGCCCCCCCCCACCCCTGTGGGTTCAATAGGGGCCCCCCTTGAGCATCAGGGGCCCCCCATACACTAGCAGCAGAACCATCGTTGATGGGGGCCCCCGTGGGGGCCCCCATTGGGGCCCCCCCCATGGGGGGGGCCCCCATCGGGGGGGCCCCCCCCCACAAAGAA
>NW_013570393.1:8339-8790 GCF_000499745.2 Eimeria mitis | reverse complement strand
GAGCATCAGGGGCCCCCCATACACTAGCAGCAGAACCATCGTTGATGGGGGCCCCCGTGGGGGCCCCCATGGGGGGCCCCCCCATGGGGGCCCCCCCCATTGGGGGGGCCCCCATCGGGGGGGCCCCCCCCCACAAAGAGGTATCATAGGGGCCCCCAGGCAACTGCTGCATATCATAGGGGCCCCCTGCATAAGGATTAGAGATGAAGGGGGGGCCCCCCTGCATAGGGGGGCCCCCCTGCCACGTTTGTTGTAGTGGTAGGTTGGGGGCCCCCTGTTCTGTGTATGTATTGAAGTAAGGAGAAGCCATCTCAATGTAATTCTGCTGCTCGTTACTGCTGGTACCCTGGGGGCCCCCCCCCCCATAGAGGGCCCCCCCATCCTGTAGGGTAGAGGGGGCCCCCTCTATCTGTTGTAAACCATTGGGGCCCCCAGGGGGGCCCCCAGGGGC
>NW_013570393.1:5616-5869 GCF_000499745.2 Eimeria mitis | reverse complement strand
CTTCTTCTTCTGGGCTCACATCCTGCTGCTGCTGCTGCTGCTGCTGCTGCTGCTGCTGCTGCTGCTGCTGGTCTTGGTGCTCCTCCTCCTCATCCTCCTGCTGCTCCTGCTGCTGCTGCTGCTGCTGCTTGTGCTGCTTTAGCAGCCTGGTTTGTTTGTCTGTGGTTTGTTTTTCCTGCTGCTGCTGCTGCTGCTGCTGCTGCTGCTGCTGTTCTTTTGTATATGGGGGTATGCTGATGCGTGGCAGCAGCAG
>NW_013570393.1:4803-5494 GCF_000499745.2 Eimeria mitis | reverse complement strand
AACCCCTTCTATATCTGAGAAGAACTCAACAACTTCGAGTGCAGCAGCAGCAGCAGCATGCATGCCTCCTACTCTCTCTTGCTGCTGCTGCTGCTGCTGCTGCTGCTGCTGCTGCTGCAGCAGCAGCTTGGGGGGGCCCCCAGGCAGCAGCAGCAAAGACAGCTCCTCCACAGCAGCAATGAAGGCAGGGGCCCGCAGCATCACCGAGACAAACCCTCCCCCCAGCTGCAGCAAAATATTTATAATCTGGCTCACTTGCTGCTGCGGTGTTGCTGTTGTTGTTGTTGTGCTGCTGCTGCTGCTGCTGCTCTTCTTGCTGCTGCTGTTGCTGCTGCTGCTGTTGCTGTTGTTGTTCAAAGATAGCAGCGATAACAAAGGATTGCTGCTGCTGCTGCTGCTGTTGCTGCTGCTGTCGTTCACCTGCTTTCTGCTGCTGCGCTGCCGCCGACGGCTCCTGTTGCTGCTGCTGCTGCTGCTGCTGCTGCTGCTGCTGCTGCTGCTGGGGTTAAGAGTGAGGCCCTGCAGCTTCTCTAGGAAGTGCTGCGTCTGCAGCTCGAAGGGGTCTCTCTCATCCTCTTGCTGCTGCTGCTGCTGCTGCTGCAGCTGCTGCAGTATCCTGTGCTGCTGCTGCTGCTGCTGCTGCTGCTGCTGCTGCTGGAGGGGGCTAATGTATGCTGCTGCTGCATGCGCA
>NW_013570393.1:4290-4703 GCF_000499745.2 Eimeria mitis | reverse complement strand
TGCTGCTGCTGCTGCTGCTGCTGCTGGGGTTAAGAGTGAGGCCCTGCAGCTTCTCTAGGAAGTGCTGCGTTTGCAGCTCGAAGGGGTCTCTCTCATCCTCTTGCTGCTGCTGCTGCTGCTGCTGCTGCTGCAGCTGCTGCAGTATCCTGTGCTGCTGCTGCTGCTGCTGCTGGAGGGGGCTAATGTATGCTGCTGCTGCATGCGCGAGAGGAGACAGTGCAGCAGCAGATGAGGGGCCCCACAGAGGGGGAGACAACGCCTGCAACCATGAAGGAGACAAATTCTGCTGCTGCTGCTGCTGCTGCTGCTGCTGCTGCTGCTGCTGCTGCTGCTGCCACCCCCAGCTGCCTAGAGCGTGCAGGCGACGGGGAGGAGACCCAGGAAAGGAGGAGACAGTTTCTTTTATTTCGAGT
>NW_013570393.1:4033-4190 GCF_000499745.2 Eimeria mitis | reverse complement strand
GGGGGGCCCCTATACGCGGCAGCAGCGGGAGACCCAGGGGGCCCCCCCTCAACTCCTCCTCTTCTTCTTCGTCATCATCTTCTGCTGCTGCTGCTGCTGCTGCTGCTGCTGCTGGTTCTGCTGCTGCTGCTGCTGCTGCTGCTGCGGGGTCGTCGGC
>NW_013570393.1:3404-3933 GCF_000499745.2 Eimeria mitis | reverse complement strand
CTGCTGCTGCTGCTGCTGCTGCTGCTGCTGCAGCTGCTGCAGCTGCTGCTGCAGCTCAGCAGCAATAGACAGAACCCCTTCTATATCTGAGAAGAACTCAACAACTTCGAGTGCAGCAGCAGCAGCAGCATGCATGCCTCCTGCTCTCTCTTGCTGCTGCTGCTGCTGCTGCTGCTGCAGCAGCAGCTTGGGGGGGCCCCCAGGCAGCAGCAGCAGAGACAGCTCCTCCACAGCAGCAATGAAGGCAGGGGCCCGCAGCATCACCGAGACAAACCCTCCCCCCAGCTGCAGCAGAATATTTATAATCTGGCTCACTTGCTGCTGCGGTGTTGCTGTTGTTGTTGTTGTGCTGCTGCTGCTGCTGTTGCTGCTGCTGCTGCTCTTCTTGCTGCTGCTGTTGCTGTTGCTGTTGCTGTTGCTGTTGTTGTTCAAAGATAGCAGCGATAACAAAGGATTGCTGCTGCTGCTGCTGCTGCTGCTGCTGCTGTCGTTCACCTGCTTTCTGCTGCTGCGCTGCCGCCGACGGCTC
>NW_013570393.1:1960-2465 GCF_000499745.2 Eimeria mitis | reverse complement strand
CAGAGCGAGACCACTGGCTGTACAGGCAGCTCCCCTCAAACCCTAAACCCTAAACCCTAAACCCTAAACCCTAAACCGCTAAAATAACAAAACCCTAAACCCTAAATCCTAATTTATATAAAAAAAGAAAATCAATAAAATATATAAAAGGAGAAGATATATGCAGGCAGCAGCAGGGAGACAAACTCTATATAGCGGGATGCGATAGCTGCCTCTGTCTCTGCAAACCCTAAACCCTAAACCCTAAACCCTAAACCCTAGAAAATAAAAAAAAATATATATTAAAAAAAATAATAAAAAAATAAAGAAAAAAGAAATAAATAAAAAAAGAAAACAATAACAAACCACCGCCCACTATACATATGGAGTAGGGTCACCTCACAAACCCTAAACCCTAAACCCTAAACCCTAAACCCTAAACCCTAAACCCTAAACCCTAAACCCTAAAACCTGAAACAGGGTTTAATACTGTATTATTTCATAAGGAACCTCTCAACAAAACCCT
>NW_013570393.1:1540-1860 GCF_000499745.2 Eimeria mitis | reverse complement strand
ACCCTAAACCCTAAACCCTAAACCCTAAAACCTGAAACAGGGTTTAATACTGTATTATTTCATAAGGAACTTCTCAACAAAACCCTAAACCCTAAACCCTAAACCCTAAACCCTAAACTGATATGGCCGGGGGTAGATGCTAGCCATTCGAGTTGAGGGTTTAGGGTTTAGGGTTTTGAGGGTTTAGGGTTTAGGGTTTAGGGTTTACAAAAGAGATGAGATGATAGAAGATGCAGCAGAAAGGAGTTGTAGGGTTTAGGGTTTAGGGTTTAGGAGACAAATAAAAAAACAAAAACAAAAGGAGACAGAGAAAGAGAAAT
>NW_013570393.1:1167-1440 GCF_000499745.2 Eimeria mitis | reverse complement strand
GGGTTTAGGGTTTACAAAAGAGATGAGATGATAGAAGAGGCAGCAGAAAGGGGTTTAGGGTTTAGGGTTTAGGGTTTAGGAGACAAATAAAAAACAAAAACAAAAGGAGACAGAGAAAGAGAAATAAAACAAAAAAAATAAAAAAATAAAAAAAAAATAAAGAAACAAATAAATAAACAAATACAGAGAGAAACAAACAAAGAAAAGAAAAGAAAAACAAAAAGAGATATAATAATAAATAAAACAAAAAAAAACAAAAGGAGACAAAGATAT
>NW_013570393.1:609-1150 GCF_000499745.2 Eimeria mitis | reverse complement strand
TTATTTATTTATTTATTTATTTATTTATTTATTTATTTATTTATTTATTTATTTATTTATTTGTGTTTTTTTTTTGTTTGTTTCTTTGTTTCTCTCTATCTCTATTTATTTGTTTGTTTTTTTCTCTCCTTCTTTGTATTTGTCTTTGTCTGTATATGCCTAAACCCTAAACCCTAAACCCTAAACCCTAATTCCTAGACCCTAAACACTAAACCCTAAATCCTAAACCCTAAACCCTAAACCCTAAACCCTAAACCCTTTCCTCTATGTGTATCATTCTGTCTTATTATGTCTCTCTTCTAGGGTTTAGGGTTTAGGGTTTAGGGTTTAGGGTTTGTTGCTTCTCTTCCTTTACGCGGCATTCAATACACTTATTTATATAAACAGCAAAAGAGACAAACCACAAACAACACCTGCTGCAGCAGCAGCAGCAGCATTTGCTGCTGCTGCTGCTGCTACTGCTGCAGCAGCAGCGAGAGCTGCTGCAGCACTGGCTGCAGCAGCAGCTAAATCTATTTGCTGCAGCAGCTGCAGCAGCAGC
>NW_013570393.1:0-509 GCF_000499745.2 Eimeria mitis | reverse complement strand
CTGCTGCTGCTGCCGCACATTCTACAGCAGCAGCTGCTGCTGCAGCACTTGCTGCTGCAGCAGCTGCAGCTGCAGCTGCAGCAGCAGCAGCAGCAGCACTTGCGGCTGCGTTGCGGTGTATGTACAGCTCGGTAGCAGCAAACTACATCTCTAGGCTTTCATCTATCAGCTCAGCCAGTGTATCTGCATGCAGCGCAGCATTGCTGCTGCTGCTGCTGCTGCTGCTGCTGTCTGCTGCTGCTGCAGGGAAGAGGTCTCCTGGTCCTGTTGCAGCAGCAGCAGCAGTAGCAGCAGCAGCAGCAGCAAAACGATCTAATCTATCTAGATCTATCTCGAAGATATTTGCTGCTGCAGCAGAGCAGCTATCTGCTGCTGCTGTTGCTGCTGCTGCTGCTGCTGCTGCTGCTGCTGCTGCTTCTGGTTCATCGACATCAATCACCTCATCCTGCTGCTTCTCCTGCTGCTTCTGCTGCTGCTGCTGCTGCTGCTGCTGCTGCTGCTGCTGCTGC
>NW_013570391.1:8970-9481 GCF_000499745.2 Eimeria mitis | reverse complement strand
CACTATTTTTATGTTTAGCAGTGGTTTTATCTCTGATGATGATGATGCACCACAACCACCACAAAAAAAACCACAACCACCACCACAACCCCAACAACAACAGCAGCAGCAGCAGCAGCAGCAGCAGCAGCAGCAAAATAAAAACAAAGACCTACCCATCTTAACAAAAGCACTATTTTTATGTTTTGCTGTTGTTTTATCTCTGATGATGATGATGCACTACCACCACCACCAGAATCACCACAACCACCACCATCACCGCAACAGCAGCAGCAGCAGCAGCAACAAAAAAAACAGCAGCAGCAGCAGCAGCAGCAGCAGCAGCACTTACCCATCTTAACAAAAGCACTATTTTTATGTTTTGCTGTTGTTTTATCTCCCATGATGATGATGCACCACAACCACCACCAGAATCACCACAACCACCACAACAACAACAACAACCACCAGCAGCAGCAGCAGCAGCAGCAGCAGCAGCAGCAACATAAAAACCTACCCATCTTAACAAAAG
>NW_013570391.1:8079-8866 GCF_000499745.2 Eimeria mitis | reverse complement strand
CAGCAGCAGCAGCAGCAGCAGCAGCAGCAGCACTTACCCATCTTAACAAAAGCACTATTTTTATGTTTAGCTGTAGTTTTATCTCTGATGATGATGACTTCTTTAACATCACCAAATTCCTCAAAAACGGGTTTTAGGTTTTCTTCTTCGACTGTCTGCGGCACTCTGCCGATAAAAAGTTTTATTTCTACAGGGGGTACAGACCTGCTGCTGCTGCTGCTGCTGCTGCTGCTGTTGCTGCTGCTGTTGCTGCTGCTGTTGCTGTTGCTTGGTTGCTCGGTAGAGGTGCTGCTGCTGGTGGGGGCAGGGGTGGTGGTGGTGGGAGCCGGTGCTGGGGTTGTTGTTGGGGACGATGATGATGCTGTTGTTGTTGTTCCTGCTGCTGCTGCTGCTGCTGCTGCTGTTGCTGCTGCTGTTGCTGCATCTATACCCTCAGCAACAGCAGCACCATTTGACTCGTGAGATGCCTCCGTCATCGTTGCTGTTTGTTATCCTAAACATAAAACAAAAAAAATAAACAAATATAAACCCTAAACCCTAATTCCTAAACCCTAAACCCTAAAGGAGCAGCAGCAACAGCAGCAAACGCAGCAGCAGCAGCAGCAACAGCAGCAGCAGCAGCAGCAGAAACTACACCACGGCCCCAGGCTGAGCACCCCCCTTTCTAATACCCCACATCTCCTTTTTCTTTTTTACGAGAAAATAAAACAAAAACAATTAAAATAAAAACAGAAACACAAACAAATACAAACATATAAACCCCTTTTCTCGCAGAGAAGCGGATGCA
>NW_013570391.1:7593-7825 GCF_000499745.2 Eimeria mitis | reverse complement strand
ACAAACAAATACAAACATATAAACCCCTTTTCTCGCAGAGAAGCGGATGCAGCAGCAGCAGCAGCAGCAGCAGCAGCAGCAGCAGCAGCAGCACCTGTACACCGAGAGCCGGACGAAAGAGCTGCCTATACACCCCAACTTTCTTGAGAAGCAAAATATCTTTAATTTAATAAAGCAACAAACAAATAAAAACAAACACAAAACCACTGCTGCAGCAACCGAAGCAAAGCCC
>NW_013570391.1:1941-4647 GCF_000499745.2 Eimeria mitis | reverse complement strand
TGAGGGTTTATGAGGGTTTACGAGGGTTTAGGGTTTACGAGGGTTTAGGGTTTACGAGGGTTTAGGGTTTGTTGCATGCAGTGGGGGAGCAGGACGAGCGTATTTCTATAACGGCGGTTTGTCTCTCTCTTGCTGCTCATCTTCTTTGTTTTAGTGTTGGTTTTATTTTATCTTTTCCTAAACATGTTTCCTTCGCCAGACAGGTATTTTATTTTATTTATTTTATTTATTTTATTTATTTTATTTATTTTATTTTTATTTATTTTATTTTTGTTTTATTTATTTTGTTTTTGTTTATTTCGTTTTTGTTTGTTTTAGTGTTGGTTTTATTTTATCTTTTCCTAAACATGTTTCCTTCGCCAGACAGGTATTTTATTTTATTTATTTTATTTTTATTTATTTTATTTTTGTTTTGTTTTTATTTTGTTTTTGTTTATTTTGTTTCTGTTTGTCTTTGTTTGTCTTTGTTTGTCTTTGTTCTTCTTTCTGTCTCCTTCGCAAGACAGGTAATTTTATTTATTTATTTTTTTATTTATTTTTTTTTGTTTTTGTTTTTTTTGTTTATTTGTTTGTCTCCTCTTTATCTTTGTCTTTTTCTGTCTCTCTGTGTCTTTGTTTTTCCTTCTCCTTCTGTCTCCTTGCTAGATAGGTAATAAATAAAAAAATAAAAAAATATATAAATAAATAAATAAATAAAAATAAATGTATAATTTATTTTTACATTTGTTTATTTTTGTTTGCCTCGTTGTTTGTCTTTCTGTATTTATTTATTTATTTGTCTCCTTTCCGTCTATCTGTCTCTTTTTTCTTTTCTGTGTTTCTGTCTCTCTTTTGTCTCTGTCTCCTCCGTCTTTCCTTTTATTTATTTATTTACTTATTTCATTCATTTATTTATTTTATTTTTTATATTGTTGCTGTTGCTGCTGCTGCTGCATCTGCTGCCCGGTGTGTTTCTCTTTCCTGCTGCTGCTGCTGCTGCTGCTGCTGCTGCTAGTACTCCCCACGTCTAGGGTTTAGGGTTTAGGGTTTAGGGTTTAGGGTTTGTGTGTTCAGATATTTTTTATTTATAGCGTCGCAGTTTTCTGTGTAGAAATACAACAGCGTTTTGTTGAGGATGATGATTCTTTAAACTTTCTTCCTTTTGTTTCTGGTCTTCTTCCCTATGAAAAAATCCTTGTAAACCCTAAACCCTAAACCCTAAACCCTAATTGTGACTCTTTAAATATTTACACTTATATTTTTCGTATTTATTTATTAAATTATATTTATTTGTTTGTTTAATCATATTTATTTACTCTGTTTTTGTTTTTTTAGTTTTTTAGTTTTTTATCTCCGTTTGTTTTTGTATGAAGTCTGTGTCCCGCGTTCAATTCCCACTAAACAAAAAAAATATTTAATTATTAAATAAACAAATAAATAAGCAAATAACGAACTAAAAAAACAAACAAACAATTTATATTTATTTATTTATATTTATTCATTTATGTTTCTTTTTTTTTGTTCTTTTGGGGCTTTATTTCCCTTTGTTTATGTAGAAAGTCTGTGTCCCGCGTTCAATTCCCACTAAACAAAAATAATTAAATAATTAAATAAACAACTAAATAAACAACTAAATAAACAAATAATCGATTTATATTTATTTATTTATCTATATTTCTTTCTTTTTGTGTGTTTTTTTTTAGTTTTTTGGTTTTTTATTTCCCGTTGTTTTTGTAGGAAGTCTGTGTCCCGCGTTCAATTCCCACTAAAAAAAAAAAAAATTAAATGAGCAAATAAACAACTAGAACAAACAAATAACAAAACAAGCGAACACAGTGTTTATTTATTTCTTTCTTTTTATTTTTTTTGTGTGTTTTTTTTAGTTTTTTAGGGCCCTATTTCCCTTTGTTTTTGTGGGAAGTCTGTGTACAGCTGCGTGGCAGTTCGCAGATGTCTCCGCTCGTCACTGGGCTGTACTGAAGGCTCTTCTTTCTACAAATAGAGTCCTCACAGAGAGAACACAAGAGCTCATCAGAGCTACATGTTCGTTTATTTATTTATTTATTTTTTATTTTTTATTTAGTTGTTTATTTGTCTTTTATTTAGTTTGTTTATGTTGTTTGTGTTTTTGTTTTTTTGTTTTTCTGTTTTTTTGTGTTTTTTTAATGTATTTATATATTTGGTGTATTTGTCTTACAGAGAGAACACAAGAGCTTATCTGTTCCTTTATTTATTTATTTATTTATTTATTTATTTATTTATTTATTTATTTATTTATTTATTTATTTATTTGTTTCTTTATTTGTTTATTTGTTTTATTATATTGTTTGTTTGTTTGTTTTCCTGTTCATTTATTTATTTATTTATCGCTCTCCCCACAGAGAGAACTGCATCTTTATTTATTTATTTATTTATTTATTTTTATTTATTTTATTCATTTATTTATATTGTTTATTTATATTATTTATATTATTTATTTACATTATTTGTTTTATTCATTTATTTATTGTGGTGGCTTATTTATACCAACAGGATTGTCGTAGTGCTGATGCTGCTGTTGCTGCTGCTGCTGTTGCTGCTGCTGCTGCTGCCGTTGCTGCTGCTGCTGCTGTATCTCTTGATGTTCATGCTGCTGCTGCTGTTGCTGCTTCAGTTGATGTTCTGCTGCTGCTGTTCATGCTGCTGTTAATTCCGCTCCTGCTGCTGCTGCTGCTGCTGTTCACGCTC
>NW_013570391.1:859-1841 GCF_000499745.2 Eimeria mitis | reverse complement strand
ATGCTGCTGCTGCTGTTGCTGCTTCAGTTGATGTTCTGCTGCTGCTGTTCATGCTGCTGTTAATTCCGCTGCTGCTGCTGCTGCTGCTGCTGTTCACGCTCCTGCTGCTGCTGCTGCTGCTCATGCTGCTGCTGCTGCTGCTGCTGCTGCTGTTGTGTGCAGCATACCTGAAGACAATGGGTACTCCTTCTGTTGCTGCATTGAAGGCGATTGGCCAGCAGCAGCAAACGCTGCAGTCTGCTGCTGTCAGAACAAAAGCTGCGGGTATTGTATTTGTCTCCTTCTGTCTCCTTTTTGTCCCTTTTTTGTCTCCTTTTTGTTTCTCTTTTTTCTCCTTTCTGTTTTTTTTCTGTCTCCTTTTTGTCTCCTTTTTGTTGTGTTTGTCTCCTTTTTGTCTCCTTTTTGTCTCTTTTTGTCCCCTTTTTGTTTCTTTTTTGTCTCCTTTTTCTCTTATGTATCCCGTCTCCTTTCTGTCTCCTTTCTGTTTCCTTTCTATCTCCTTTCTCTTTCTGTCTCCTTTCTCTTTCTTTCTCTTTTTATTTCTGTCTCCTTTCTCTTTCTGTCTGTGTCTCTTTTATTCTCTGTCTCCTTTTTGCTTCTATCTTTATATCTTTTTATTGTTATCTCCTTTTTGTTGTTTTTATATCTTTTTATTTTTGTCTCCTTTTTGTTGTTTTTTTTTATATTTTTTTATTTTTGTCTCCTTTTTGCTTTTTCTTACATATTTTTATCTCTGTCTCCTTTTTGTTTTTTTGTTTTTTTATATCTTTTTATTTTTGTCTCCTTTTTGTTTTTTTTTTGTTTTTTGTTTTTTATAGGTATAGATATAGGAGCCCAGGGCGGTGGTGCAGCTCCAGCAGCAGCAGCAGCAGCAGCAGCAGCAGCAGCACCAAACCCTAACCAGACGCAGCTAGAGAACTTTGCTTCGAGTCTAACAGAAGAACAAAAAGAATTGTTTAAAAGAGTTATAGAAGAACAAGTA
>NW_013570391.1:440-759 GCF_000499745.2 Eimeria mitis | reverse complement strand
CAGCACCAAACCCTAACCAGACGCAGCTAGAGAACTTTGCTTCGAGTCTAACAGAAGAACAAAAAGAATTATTTAAAAGAGTTATAGAAGAACAAGTAAGGGTTTAGGGTTTAGGGTTTAGGGTTTAGGGTTTAGGGTTTAGGGTTTACTCTATCTCGTGCTCTTGCTGAATATATGATATCTAGGGTCTAGGGTTTAGGGTTTAGGGTTTAGGGTTTAGGGTTTAGGGTTTGTGTGCAGTACCGGCGGAGCGAGAGAGAACTATATAGTGTGTAGCGTCTAGGGTCTAGCTAGGGTCTAGGGTTTAGGGTCTAGGGTC
>NW_013570391.1:0-340 GCF_000499745.2 Eimeria mitis | reverse complement strand
TTAGGGTTTAGGGTTTAGGGTTTAGGGTTTGTGTGCAGTACCGGCGGAGCGAGAGAGAACTATATAGTGTCTAGGGTCTAGGGTTTAGGGTTTAGGGTCTAGGGTCTAGCTAGGGTCTAGGGTTTAGGGTCTAGGGTCTAGCTTCTAGGGTTTAGGGTTTAGGGTTTAGGGTTTAGGGTTTGTGTGCAGTACCGGCGGAGCGAGAGAGAAGATAAAGACCTAGAGAGACAGAGAGCTCGCTTCGATATAAACTGGGGTCAGGTGTTGTTATGGGGGGGTTTGTTTGTTGCTTGGTTATATTATAAATAAATAAATAAATAAATAAATAAATAAATAAATA
>NW_013570390.1:8517-9031 GCF_000499745.2 Eimeria mitis | reverse complement strand
TATATATATATATATATATATATATATATGTTTATATTTATATGTATACATATAGAATGGGTTTTACAGCAGAGGAGCAACACAGCACCGCCGCGAGCCTGAGGGCTAACGTTTCGGTGAACGACGAGTAAAGAAAGCTGCGTATACAGCTGATTTCTTTTTTTATTTCTTCATTAAAAATTATTTAATTCTTGTGGATTACCCTTTCTAAACAAAGAATATAAAAGCTGGGGATACACCTCACATCTTTTCTTTTTTAAAATATTTTATTTCATTCAAAAAAGAATATGAAAAGAGAGAAAACAACGCGGAAGAGATCTCGGCGGGATCCAACCAGATGAAGAAAGATGCTTTAACATAGCATATACATTCAGCATACATAGTATATATATATATATATACATATATATATATATATATATATACGTATGTATGTGGATGCATCATAAATAAACATATATGAGCGGGTGCATCATATATATATAGGTATATACATATATATATATATATACAT
>NW_013570390.1:7894-8479 GCF_000499745.2 Eimeria mitis | reverse complement strand
ATATATATATATATATATATATATATATATATATATATATACATGTATATATATATATATATATATAATATACGTGGTGTATATAGTGCTGTTTGTGGCTTCGAAGCACCCGAGAATGTATTTTGTTTATCGGATTAAACATTTCTGCATTCAGCGAGCATTTTGTTGTTTTCTTTCGTCGCGTGCTGTTGTTCCCAGTTAACCCCAATTAAAATATAAATATAAATATATATTTGTTTGTTTATTAAAAAATATATTTATATTTATATCTATTTATATTTATTTATATTTAAATCGGGGCGGCACCTCTAGCATCCTCAGGCTCTCCTATGGGGACCTGGCCCCGTGCCTTTCTGTTATATTTTTTTCAGCTGTATATACACATCCTGTCTTTGTTTTTTTTTTTTTTTATAATTTCATTCACTTTTTAGTGAATGACAACACATGCTGAAGTAATAGTTAAGGCAATAAGAAGCCGTAAAGGGGGGTTTATGTACTGGGGGGAGCAGAGGACTCCACTAGCTAGTAAGCACTAGTTCGTATATAGTATATTCATATATAGAAAACTGCATAGAAACGAACTCA
>NW_013570390.1:7503-7794 GCF_000499745.2 Eimeria mitis | reverse complement strand
GGCAGCAACAGCAGCAGCAGCAGCAGCAACAGCTGCTGCTGCTGCGAGGCACTACTAGAAGGTACTGTGCTCTTCATTCAGGGGGCCCCGGCTAGGTGTACAAGCTGCTGCTGTTGTTTGCTGGGGTAAACAAAGCAATTAAAAAGAATTAAAAAAAATGAAATAAATATATTTATTTATGTCTCACTTAATAGACAGAAGTATTTTGTTCTGTCTGCTGCTTGCCCGCTCTCGGCGAGCATCTGAGCGTGGGTTGTTTGCTTCTTGTGTTGCTGCTGCTGCTGCTGCTGC
>NW_013570390.1:5225-7403 GCF_000499745.2 Eimeria mitis | reverse complement strand
GTAAGCACTAGTTCGTATATAGTATATTCATATATAGAAAACTGCATAGAAACGAACTCATGCTGCTGTTTCTGCTGCTGTTGCTGCTGCTGTGTCTGTGCTAGTTGTTTCCCTTTCTGCCTCTTCTAGTGAATATTTTCTGTTATATTTAAACAAATAATAATATTTTTAATTAATATTAATAAACAACTACCCCCAATACAGCAACCAGGGAGAAGGAGAGGGGCCCCATGGAGACGGCAGGGGAGACGGCGCAGGCTGGGATCGTGCAGATCGGCCTATAGCGTGTAGTTTGTTTGTTTGTGGTGCTGCAACAGCTTATATTGTTATTTATATTTCTTTATTTATGCATTTATCTTTTTTTATTTTCTATATAACAACAATTTATTTCTCTTCTTCTCCTCATTGGCCCCCCAGAGCCGCCTCTAGGCGCTCCCGCGCCCCCCCGTCCTTTTTTTTTTGCTGCTGCAGCGACAGCAGCAGCAGCAGCAGCAGCAGCAGCAGCAGCAGCAGAAGCAACTGCTGCCTGAAGCAGAATCCTCTCTCAATATATGTGTCTTCTTCATATAAATATATTTGTTTTATTTTAATTTATATATTAAATAAATAAACAAAAGAACAAAAAAAATACAACAAGCAGAGACACATACGCAGTTTGTGTTGTTACTACACACTGTCGGCTGCTCTTAGTGAAATATTTTTTTTTCTTTTTTTCTTTTTTTTTTTCTTTTTCTTTTTCTTCTTTTCTTATTCTTATTCTATTACCTTTTCCTTGTCTCCTCTCTTCTTGTCTCCTCTCTTTTTGTCTCCTCTCTGCCGCTCTCTCACAAAAATATAAACCCCCTACGCAGTGTGTTTCTTTCTTTTTATTCTTTTTCTGCTTCTCTTCTTTTTCTCTTTTGTCTCTTCTCTCCTTCTTTTTTGTCTCTTCTCCTTTTCTTTTGTCTCATTCTCCTTTGTCTCTTCTTCTTCTGCTTTGTCTCTGCTGCTGCTGCTCCGGCTGGAGACACAAAGACCTTCTGCTGTCGGCTCGGCAGCAGCAGCAGCAGCAGCAGCAGCAACAGCAGCAGCAGCAGCAGCAGCAACAGCGAAGCCATACACGCCCCTGCTCTGCCTTGATTCTTTTTCTCTGCGCCTGCAGCAGCAGCACCAGCTGACCCCCCNCCCCCCCCCAAAGAAGCAGCTGCTATAACAAACGAAAAAGAATAAATAAATATAAAGAAAAAGAAATAAAGAAAAAATAAAAAGGAGAAGAAGAAAAAGAAACAAAGACAAAAGGGAAACAGAGACAAAGGAGCAGAAAAAAAGATAAACCAGAACAAGAAAAAACAAAAAAGGAGACAAAAAGAAGAAACAAAGACAAAGACAAAAGGGACAGGAAGAAAAAAAAAAGAAGAAACAAAGAAAAAGCAATAAAAAAGAAAAGAGAAAATAAAAAACAAAAAAGAACAACAAAAAGAGACAGAGAAGAGGCCTTATTAACTCCGCTCCTGTAAGCCACCAACTCCTGGGGGCCCCTACCATGGGCCCCTCTCCTCTGCTGCTGCTGCTGCAGCAGCAGCAGCAGCAGCAGCAGCAGCAGTAGACGACAGGCTAGGGCCCCCAGTGCTGAGGCCGCTGCCTGGGTTCAGTGTTGGGGGCCCCCCTAAAATGTTTATTGAAGGGGAGGAGGAGAGGGGCCCCCTGGGGCCCTGGCTGTTCGTTAGCTGCTGCTGCAGCAGCAGCAGCAGCAGCAGTAGCATTAGCAGCAACAGCAGCAACAGCAGCAGCTTTGCAGCATGTAGGGAGGCGTTTATATGTTAGGGTTTAGGGTTATTTTATTTATTTTATTTTTTTCTTTTTTTTTTNCATGTAGGGAGGCGTTTATATGTTAGGGTTTAGGGTTATTTTATTTATTTTATTTTTTTCTTTTTTTTTTTGTTTTCTTTTTCTTCTTTGTTGCAGGTAGAGAAGTACTGTTCTTATCGCCGCGCTTGCTGCTGCTCTTCCTGCTGCAGCAGCAAACTCACTGCATACTGCTGCAACACACAAAAGACAAATCCAGCAGCAGCAGCAGCAGCAGCAACTGCAGCATCAGCAACAGCAGCAACAGCAGCAGCAGCAGCAGCAACAGCCGCAGCAGCAGCGCTTCATAAAGAGGCACTGCTGACAGCACAAGGCCATGCGGTAAGAAGCTCT
>NW_013570390.1:4913-5194 GCF_000499745.2 Eimeria mitis | reverse complement strand
TGCTGCTGCTGCTGCTGCTGCTGCTGCTGCTGCTGCTGCTGCTGCTGCTGCTGCTGGGTATGTTGCTGCTTCCTCTGCTGTTGCTGCTGCTGGGACACATCTCGTGGTGCTGTTGCTGGCGCTGCCGATAGAGTGCTGCTGCTGCTTCTGCTGCTGCTGCTGCTGTTGTTGCTGCTGCTGCCTTTCTTGTCGTTGTTGCTGCTGCTGCTCCCGTTGTTGCTGCTGCTTCTCTATACATTCCTATTGCTGCGAATGTTTGTGTGCTCCTGCAGCTGGTGCTC
>NW_013570390.1:382-2882 GCF_000499745.2 Eimeria mitis | reverse complement strand
CAGCAGTTGCAGCAGCAGCTGCAGCAGCCTCTGCAGCAGCAGCTGCAGCAGCCGCTGCAGCAGCTGCAGCGACAGCAGGCTCCAGGTACACATATGAGTTCGCCTCAACTGCAGCAGCAGTTGCTGCAGCTTCAGCTACAGCAGCAACAGCAACAGCAACAGCATCAGCAACAGCATCTGCAGCAGCAACTGCAGCAGCAGCTGCAGCAGCAACTACACCTGCAGCAGCAGCAGCACCCCAGCGAGCAGCACTTGATGCAGAGGGGGCTCCGGCAGCAGCTAGACCACACTCTGTTGCCAGAGCTACAGGGGCCCCGGGGGCCCCTGGGGCCCCTGGGGCCCCCGGGGCCCCGGGGGCCCCCAGGGGCCCCCCTGAACCCCCCGGTGTCTCATGAGGTGTCTCCAGGCTGCTGCAGCTGCTTCAGTAAGTGGGGGGGTGTTTTCTGTGACTTTGCTCGAGGGGACGATGCAGCAGCA
The DNA here is from genome assembly GCF_000499745.2 of Eimeria mitis. Taxonomy (NCBI): domain Eukaryota; phylum Apicomplexa; class Conoidasida; order Eucoccidiorida; family Eimeriidae; genus Eimeria; species Eimeria mitis. Next base: position 2,405 of record NW_013570390.1, on the reverse strand, counting down.
GCAGCAGCAGCAACAACAACAACAGCAGCAGCAGCAGCAGCAGGAGCAGCAGCAGCAGGAGGATGCTGCAGTGGTGGGTTTGGTTTGAGTTTAAGAGGGGCTTCTGCAGCAACAACAACAACAACCACCACAACAACAACAATAGCAACAACAGCAGCAGCAGCAGCAGCAACAGCAGCAACAACAACAACAGCAGCAACAACAACAACAGCAGCAGCAGCAGCAGCAGCAGCAGCAGCAGGAGGAGTAATGGGGGCAGGCGATGGTTGTAGTATATCTATGGATTGCAGCAACAATATATTAGATAACACAAACAACAACAATAATATATTTATATATGAAACAGCAAAAAAAAAAAATAATAATAATAATATTAATTTTTCTTTTTGTTTGTCTCCTCTAGATATGTGGCAGGCACAACAAGTACTAAACCAAAAAGAATCGAGGCCCCTCAGACTCACCAGGATGCAGATGGTAGAGGCTTATGCTAAGTGTAAGTATATATATATATATATATATATATTTATATTTATATTTATATGTTTATATTTATATTTGTATATTTGTATTTATGTTTATATTTATATATTTATGTTTATATTTATTTCGGTGTTTATATTTATATTATAGACCCCTCAGACTCACCAGGATGCAGATGGTCGAGGCTTATGCTAAATGTAAATATTTATTTATATTTATATTTATATTTATATATTTATGTTTGTGTTTATATTTGTATATTTTTATTTATATTTAATAATATATATATATATATATATATATATATTTATTTATTTATTTATTTGTTGCAGCTACTTTATGTTTATCTTGTGACTCTATGGAGCACAAGATAACGAACTGTCCCTTCGGTGAATTTGTTTGTTTGTGTGCATCTATCTCTATCTCTCTCTTTCTCTTTCTCTCTCCTAACTAAATAAACAAATAAATAAATAAATAAATAAACAATATATATATTTATTTATTTATTTGTTGCAGCTACTTTATGTTTATCTTGTGACTCTATGGAGCACAAGATAACGAACTGTCCCTTCGGTGAATTTGTTTGTTTGTGTGCATCTATCTCTATCTCTCTCTTTCTCTTTCTCTCTCTCTCTCCTAACTAAATAAACAAATAAATAAATAAATAAATAAACAATATATATATTTATTTATTTATTTGTTGCAGCTACTTTATGTTTATCTTGTGACTCTATGGAGCACAAGATAACGAACTGTCCCTTCGGTGAATTTGTTTGTTTGTGTGCATCTATCTCTCTTTCTCTTTCTCTCTCTTTCTCTCTCTCTCCTAACTAAATAAACAAATAAACAAATAAATAAATAAATAAATAAACAATATATTTATTTATTTATTTATGTTGCAGCTACTTTATGTTTATCTTGTGACTCTATGGAGCACAAGATAACGAACTGTCCCTTCGGTGAATTTGTTTGCCCCAACTGCCATCGATCTTCACATAGAGGAGAACACTGCCCCCTGGTAATACACTGTCTCCTTTTTGTCTCCTTTTTATTTTTTTTTCTTTTTTTTTTTTCTTTTTGTTTTGTTTTTGTCTCCTTTTTGTCTCCTTTTTGTCTCCTTTTTAATTTGTTTTTCTCCTTTTTTTTTGTTTTTTGTTTTGTTTTTGCCTCCTTTTTCTTTCCTTTTGCTTTTCTTTTTGTTTTGGTTTTCTTTTTGTCTTTCTTCTGTCTCCTTTTTGTCGCCTTTTTGTCTCACTTTTTCCTCCTATTTGTCTCCCTTCTGTCTCTTTTTTATCTCCTCAATTGTCTCCTCTGTTGTCTCCTTTCTATCTCCTTCTTCGTCTCCTTCCTGTCTCTCTTGTGTCTCCTTTTTGTCTCGTTTCTGTCTCGTTTTTGCCTCCTTTTTGTCTCCTTTTTGTCTCCTTTTTGTCTCCTTTTTGTCTCCTTTTGTTATCTCCTTTATTGCATCATTTCTCCCCCATTCTGTCTCCTTACTATCTCCTGTTTGTCTCCTTTTTTTGTCTCCTTTTTGTCTCTTTTTATA
>NW_013570390.1:0-306 GCF_000499745.2 Eimeria mitis | reverse complement strand
CATGCGGGCATTTCTGTTAACGAATGCATTCGAGTACAATCTCCTGCTGCTGCTGCTGCTGCTGCTGCTGTTGCTGCTGCTGCTGCTGCTGCTGCTGCTGCTGCTTTTGTTTTTGCTTCTCCTGTTGCTGTTTCTGTTTCTGCTGTTGCTGCTTCTGCTGCTGCTTCTGCTTCTCCTGCTTCTGCTTCTCCTGCTTCTCTTACTTCTGCTGCTACTGCTGCTGCTACTGCTGCTGCTGCTGCTGGTGTTGCTCCCTATACACATACATATATATATATATATATATTTTGTGTGTGTTACAGCGTA
>NW_013570389.1:5896-8941 GCF_000499745.2 Eimeria mitis | reverse complement strand
ATATATATATATATATATATATATATATATATATATATATATATATATATATATATATGCATATACATATATGCATTAATTTCATGCTGAATAAGAGTGGATATTTACTTTTGATCGAAAATCGTATTAATGTTTGTTAAAGAGTGAAACAACTAAGTAGAATATTAGCGTTTCACAACATAATACAACACAAACATAACACAGCATGATACAATATAACATGAAAATTCATGTGTAGTGAATGCAATACAATGAAAAGTAGGAAAGCAGAAGAGAACGCAACGCAATACAGCATACAAATGTTATGAACGACACAAGCTAGTACGCTCTATGCACCACAACAAATGGAATACATCACGAACGAGTACAGCAACATGAAATACATACAACAGAAATAAATACAGCAAAACTCATTTTCCCTTTGTCTTGCGTTGCATCGCTTTAGCTGCTTCAGTACAAACACCGCGACACAACACATGCAAAACAGCACAAGGAATACACAGAAAAAAAGAAAGAGGAAGCACAGCACTTTGTAGCACTGATACAGCTAAAGTAATGCAAAGCAAGACACAGGATAACTACAGCTACAAACAACGCAATACAACACAACTCAAGCCACTACGCCGGGCCCCATAAAGTACTCTGCTATTAGAAATGCCAGCATCCCCTGGGGAATATGATGCATACATGTACACATGCATGCAATCGATTCCTGTATTTCTTTTCTGTCCCTTATTGCCTCTTCTTTCTTTGATAAGTGTTTTGAATGCTTTCATTGTTTTATAAATACTGCGCGAGCACTGACGCATTCAGTTTCAGCAAGGTGCCGATACACCTCAGAGCCATCGACTGCTTACCTGCTGACTTGGGGCCTGCAGAGGGGTGACGCTCCCCAGGCAGAGGCTCAACGACGAGGCAAATTTTCAAGCATCCCGAAAGACGCCAGCAACTCCTGCAGCAGCAATTGAGGACATGTTGAGATCTCAGCTAGCCACAAGAAGGGGGGAAACACAACGAAACCGCAAACAACAGCGACGCTGCATGCACTGACAAGGAACCTGTAGCAGAGGCAGCACCGCTGCAGCGGCAGCAGCTGCTGAGCAAGTGGGACGCCAACGAATGCATGCGGCTATGCATGCAGGGATGCAGGGATAAGAAGGCTGGGGTTCAAATCCTTACTCAAAGGGGAGAACTGAAGCTAAGGAGGACATCTCAACCGCGCTTGCTTCATTTTCATCTCTCTCTGTCGCTGTTGCAATTTCCTTTAGACCCGATGACTCTATAGGAAATGAACACGCCAGAGACGAAGGCGCCCTTTGCGGTCCTCTTGACTCTTCTTCAGGCCGAGAGGCAGAGTGCTGCGCCTCCGAGCGATAAGCCGCGCGTGCTGCCGGCGCTGCCTCCTCCACCGCCTCTCCAGGAGCAGCAGCACCTGCTGCTGCGGCAGTAGGGCTGTCACCTTCATAGCTTGTAGGAGAGACGTCTGCTGCTGCTGCTGCTGCTGCTGCTGCTGCTGCTGTCGCTGCTGATTGTGGTGGTTCCTGCTCCCTATTGCCCGCATGAGGAAACCGGGATAGGGCAGAGCGCAGCCGCGTAGCTGCAGAAGAAAAGGGCATCTTACGAGTTGTAGGAGCATCAGATGATGCTGCTGCACGGGCCTCAGCTGCAGCAGCAACTGCCTCTGCGACGCCGACAGCAGAAGCAGCGCGGGCAGAAACAACAGCAGCAGCAAGCATAGAACGATTGCGCTGAGCTTCAGCCCGCTGAGCAGCGGCGTCTGCTGCCCTTTCAATATCTAGTGCAGTAATATCTGCTGTTACCGGCTCCCCCCAGGCAGGAGTAGAGAGCAACGGCTGCTGCTGCAGCTGCTGCTGTAGCCGCCTATCTCTAGCTGCAGCCGTCTCCAGAGACAGAAACGAAGGCAGCGGCACAACGCAGGACCCCTGTGGCTGTGGATCGTGCATAGAGTTCACAGAACGACTTTGCTGGGAGAATTCCTTGCCGACTTCTGCCCCTGTTTCTGCTGTCTGTTGCTGCTCCTGCTGCTGCTGCTGCAGTTTGCTGCTGCGAACAGAGCTGAAGGGGATGTCTACACAGAAAGATACTGGAGACGGGTGGTACGCAGTGGAGGGCTCGCCTGCGACGGAGTTGCTGCGGACGTATTCTTCTCTCATGGCAGACAGCTGAGGGGGCAGGGGAACAGCCACAAGAGCCTCAATAGGCCTAGGAAGACCTGCGCATACACACGGGGGAGAACATAAGTATATGCATGCATGCGTTCGCGTATGCAGGCAGGCAAGCATGCATCGTTGAAATTTGCAGGATGAACGACAACACAAAAATACAGCACAGGAAGCACGCGTGAAACCGTGATAGAGAAAGATCGCTAACAACAGGGAAGAGGAGAAGAACAAAAACAAGAAAGAGAATAGGAAGAAGAACACGAAGAAAAAGAATAATAAAAACCACAAACAGATCAATAACGAGGACAAAAACTAAAACAACAAGAACAACAAGAAGAAAAGGAATAACAAGAAGATCAACAGGAAGAATACAGATTCTTATCATCTTCTTGCAGCGCACCAGGATGACTGACGCCAACATGAAGCGAAACGGAGTCCAGTGGTTCGTCCAGGGTGGCATGGAAGGATGCAAGGACTTGGTGGGTTTGCTGCTGCTGCTGCTGCAGCTGCTGCCGGTACTGCAGCGGGAGGGTCTCTGGAGGTACAGGAGGGGCAATAGGAAAAGCAGCAGCTGTAGAAAAAAAAGGAAAGTGCAGCGCCAAATGCTGCTGACCCCCCGCTGACCGTTCGTTCACTCGGCAGCTCACAACTGCAGACAGAGTGCGACAGAGACAGCGACGCAGCTGCTCCTGCAGAGGTAGCGATGCCCCTGCTGCTGCTGCTGCTGCTTTTCCCGCAGCGGCCGTTTCTCCTGCTGATGCGGATGCAGGGGCTCGTGCGCCGTCTGCCGTCTCAGGCAGTTCCTGTGTGCATACAGAACACCTCCGTTTTCTCTGTGGTTTAACAAACTTATTGTCTTCTG
>NW_013570389.1:5035-5835 GCF_000499745.2 Eimeria mitis | reverse complement strand
GGGGGGGGGGGGGGGAGAGGGTCGGTAGATGCGGTAGCTTTCTGAAGCAAGAAAGGATGTTCTTTGATTGTTGAAAGATTTCTAGGGTTTGTGCTGCGGCGCGCTCTCAGGAGCTCTTGGGGTGCTCTCTTGCTGCCCGTCTTTCATTTATGTTTCGGTGTGTTCGTCTGCTTTTCTGTCTCTCTAGTTCTCTACTTACCTTAGAGGAAAGAAGCAGCAGACGGAGAGGAGTCCCTGGGAGAGGCACAGAGGTGGAGTAGAGTTTTGATAGAATGGCTGACAATACATCCGAAAGATCAAAGGGGGGAAGCTGCTGCGGTAGCGCTGTATCGACGGCATACGTCAGCAACTCCTCCACTTCTGCTGCTATTTCCTCTCCGAGCTGTTGCCGGTCCGCTTCCTCTTCTCTTCTGTGTGTACACGACGCCAAACAGTGGCAGCAGCAGCAGCAGCAGCATCAGAAGCAACAGCAGCAAGCTGTTTCACTGCGGGAAGAACCTTTGTACTGCAGCCGTGTAAGGAGCAACGAAGTTGCAACGGAAAGCATATATTCATGGGAGCAGCAACGAGGCTGTTTTGTTTTCTTACGAGAGGAGCAGCAGCTCCATCTGGAGGCCAGTGCCGTCAAACTGCTGCATATCCCTGTAGTGCTGCAGCTGTTGCCATAGCTTCTCGATGGACTCGCCAGCAGCAGCAAACTGCTGACGCTGCTGATCGCGCTGCAGCCGCAGCAGCCGTCTTTGCTGCAGGTGACCAAGCCACTGCTTCCACCGCTGCAGCGCAGCAAGATGAGAAGCACA
>NW_013570389.1:3340-4935 GCF_000499745.2 Eimeria mitis | reverse complement strand
AGAGGAGCAGCAGCTCCATCTGGAGGCCAGTGCCGTCAAACTGCTGCATATCCCTGTAGTGCTGCAGCTGCTGCCATAGTTTCTCGATGGACTCGCCAGCAGCCGCAAACTGCTGACGCTGCTGATCGCGCTGCAGCCGCAGCAGCCGTCTTTGCTGTAAGTGACCAAGCCACTGCTTCCACCGCTGCAGCGCAGCAAAATGAGAAGCACTGTTTTTGTTTTGTTTTTCATGACTCGAGAAAGAGAAACGTTTCTATCGCTTTCTTCTGCCACTGGGAGGGCACGGATGACAGAAAACCCTCACAAGCAGATCGCCGTTCCCGCCCACATACCGACAGGGAGACAAAGGCTAGGAAAGTGAGCATCAACAATATTAATGCTGTGCTGTTGCTGCTGCTATTGCTGTTGCTGCTCTCGCTGTCCCTGCTGCTGCTGCTGCTACGAGGACGCACCTGTGGATGCTCTGCCTTCAACCTGCACAGCCACCCGGCCAGCTCCTGTACCTGGTGGGGAAGCTGCTGCATTTGCTGCAACTTCTGTTGCAGCAGAGCCTGCTGCATCGGTGGCGGATTGTCCCGTCTGTACACCGCAACGGCAGCAGCAGCGGCCTGCATCAAAGGGTTTAGTGTCCGGGGGAGGCCGCAGCTCTCCCGCATTTCCTTGGCGTACTGCAGACAGCTGCGGAGTTTTGTTGTCAGCTGCTCGCCGCTGGAGCAGCGAGCGAGGTAGGCGTACACCTCATACGCACTTAGCAGTTTCTGTGCCACAAGATCTTCTTCACGGAACAAATGACAATCTGACAACGAGACGTGAAGCAGCTGTACAGACACCCGAAAGGCACAGCGTTGCTCCGCAATTAACGATTCCTTTGGCCACCACAAGTGCCAGGGAGAAAGGTGCAGGCAACTGAAGAGAGGCGTCGAGCGCAGCGAACNTCCTTTGGCCACCACAAGTGCCAGGGAGAAAGGTGCAGGCAACTGAAGAGAGGCGTCGAGCGCAGCGAACGGGGAATGCGCGATCCCAGCAGATCATCAGACGAAGCTGCAGCCCAAGGGGAACAGCCGCGGCCTCCACGCGCCACTAGCTGCAGCACATCGGCAGCCAGCAAGCGCTCATAGTAGTCGAGTAGAAGAGCCACTTTGGAGTTCTGAAGCAACGCCTCCTTAGCTGCTCCAGAATCCCTGACGGAGAAGGATGCGCCTTTGCTGCTGTCTGCTGAGCTGCCAGCAGAGAGGGACAGCAAGTAAGGTGGCTTCGGTTCTCCTTCTTCAACAAAGGGGTCAAATGAAAGCTTCGTCGCATTTTGAATACGCCAAGCAGCCTCCTGCAGGATGTGGCCGCAAATGTAACTGTGCGCCACGTGCTGCTCGCCAGACTCCCCCGCACCAGCGGAGGCACTGCAGCAGCAAAACAGCCGCTGCAGCCACGGCAGACGAACACCAGAGCACCGTGGCCCTGCACTGCTTGTGGCAGTTGGATGTGGCTGTTCTGTGTAGACGAGGACCCGGCGATGTGAATACGGGATCCGCACGTAGAGGTCTTGAGCTGCAGGAAGAGCTGTTGGTTCTTTATTGGTCCCTTCTTCGTCTGCACCC
>NW_013570389.1:0-3238 GCF_000499745.2 Eimeria mitis | reverse complement strand
TCCCTCTCTGTTCATCAATCGTTGCGCTGCGTACCCCGTGAAGCTCAGCTGAGGTTTCGTTCGCCTCCTTCGGGTGTCCGCTGCTACTTTGAACTCCATCCTCTCGAATCTCGAGAGGCTCCATTCTGCCAAGGCATCCGTTGGTAGCCGCAGCTTGTGCGGGTTTCTGTGCCCGATGGGGCGGAACTCGTGGCTGCTGCGTGTGTTGCCGCTCGAGTTGGATTCAGATCCAGTGGAGTTCGCCAGAAGGGCGCGATAAGTCAGGGCGATCTCCTAAAGTAAACCCAAGGTTTGTGTTTTGCATGTCGAATAGGGAGTTTCACGCAGACGAGACTTGTTTTGAGCTGCAGAACCGCTGGAGACACTGTCCGTGAGGTGACCTGCACACAGGTGGCCTTGAGGCCAGCTGCGACCGGCATGTCGAGCAACTCAAATAAAGGAACGGTTAAACAGACAGCGTCAAACTCAGTAATAAATTAGCTTATACTGGGTGAGGGACTGAACACTTCTCCTCCAATTGCCCTGAAATCTGCACAGCCCACAAGCTGAATAGCCAACACCGAGAGGAGCGGGGATATTTCACCCCTCTAAAGAATCTGCCACAACAAATATGAAAACGCGAAAAATTTATAATTTTAAAAAGATTAACATCAAAAGAGTGAATGATTTTGAAGGGTTTATAGATTTTCTACTAGTTTTCGTTGGGTGGCGACGTTCACAGTCTTCCCGCAGGGGCGCGTAAGCAATCCTGCCTGCGCGGCCTGCTGTTTCCTTCTTGTTTTATTGTGGTGCCATCGTTATACAATTACCATTTCAACAACCCCCTCTACTGAATAACGCATCTTTGTTTTTGCTAGTGCGACAACTCCGAGATCGAAGTTGATGTTGGTATATCTGCAAAGCTTGATGAACCGGTATNTTTTGCTAGTGCGACAACTCCGAGATCGAAGTTGATGTTGGTATATCTGCAAAGCTTGATGAACCGGTATCCCCCAGTACGAGAAATGGTTTCGGAGCTGTCCCTCACTGAAACTTCGGTTGAAATATTCTCGATATCTCTCAACCTTTGTGAGATACTTGGAAAAGTTCTGTTAAAGCCGCATGGGGCCTCGTTGGTGGGCTTTCTCAGTGCAACGAGCGGTTATGCAGTGTGTGGTGTTTCATGTTGCGCATGAGAACCTATGGGCTTCTTTCAGTGTGCGCGTGGCTCCACTTTGTAACGCTTTCCTTTGATGATTAAGGCTGCAGTAAGTGCATGCAGATGGAGGTGCCTCAGCAGTAGGAGCTAGAGCGCAGAACTAAATGGCTTGAAACCCGGCGCCTGCAGCTTCAACTAGCTTGGGCTTTTCTTGATTGTGATGCTTCATTTAAAAGGGATTCTCTGCCTACAATGGTTGTCGGCCATCGCTAAAAGTTGCTCCCAAGCCTACAAGTCCTCATCTGTGTGTGTGTAGCCCTTTCCAGTTGTTTTTGTGGGTGCACATCCTTTGGGACACGCCATTACACGGCCCGTAGTTGAAATACGCGAACAGGCGAGCAATGCAAATCAAACGGAAAATCCCATGTAAAAAATAAAGGTCGCTTGGATCACAAACTGCGTGTAGCACGGTGGGGCCGAAGTTGGCGCATGCGCTGCTACTTGCGTGCAGGCTGCTTACTAAAGCCCAAGTAAGTGTTCAACAATTGTCCCCAGCGTTAGTGCTTGCACCGGACGAGTGGGACTCCCTCGAAACATTAGTTGAATCGAGGTGCGTTGCAACTCGTGTCAGCTCGCCAAGCTGCCCGTCTCCCCGGTCACAGGCCCTTGGGTCTCAGGGCCCAGGCCGCCTGGGAACTGGGAGAGATCAGGTACTTTCGGAAAACTCTGAAGTACTTTTAACTCTATTACACCTTTTGAAACTTGTCGAATGATAAAGAGGAGTCGGATAACGAGAAGGCAAGGGGGATGAAGTTTTGTTAAGATGCCTTTTAGTTCTCCAAAGACCTGTCTCCGCAAAGCCTTTTAGAGAAGTACAGGCTTCTGGAAGGTCTGTTATCATTTCCCACTCTGTGGGGTTAGGGCATAGGATTTAGGGTTCAGGGTTTAGGGTTTAGGGTTATACTTGGTAGCGCCGCATGTTTAACCGGGGCAGCTGATGAAATTGAAACCCACCCCGCACAGCTGGAAGCTCTGGCGCACAGAGCTTCCAGAAGCCTGTACTTTTCTAATGCGCTTTGTGGTGAAAGCTCCTTGGAAAACTAAAAGGCATCTTACCAAAACTGCATCCCCTTTGCCTTCTCGCACAATTGATGTTGATCAGCATCTGGAACTGGCCAACGACTCGGTAGCTTATCACGTCAAAACAACATGGGCCATCCAGCTGAGAAGGATTTCCCAGCAAAACAACTCATGAATAGTGTCTCCGCCCTTGCTGAGTATCCAGGGTTGGCGGCCACCGCGATGCGGAAGCTGTGGAGGAGCTCCTTGGCTTCATCGGCCTCTACAATCGTCTTCCAGGTGGACCCAGAGAGCTACACTAGCTAGGCGCATTTTGGTTATTAGATAGGGAGGTACAACGATTGTCGTTAGGCCCTTGCAAGTGATCCATCTTTGTGAAGCATATGCGGACAATGGGAACATTCCCGCATGCACTACGATCCCCGTTTATTCCCATGTCATCAAGGAACATGGCAATAGCAGAATTGAGGAAAAGTTCATGAGGAACGCTTTCGATAAAGCGATAGATAGTGAAGTACCAGGCCTTGTTGAACAGAGGTCTAACGGTGGACTCGACACGTTTGTATCGAGATGATGACCGATTGCCTCCTTTAAACGGATATCCGAGATCCATAGCAGGGCTATCCCTTTAAGGGAGCCAGTCGGTAACCGTATATGCGGAGAAGGGACCAAGTGGTGAAAGGGTGGGCAGTGCCACGATGATGTGGTACTTCCAACGTCATCGGAATCCTCTACGGAAAGAGGCCTTCAATTTCCCGAGAAGAAGGGATGGAGGAGGCTCCTACGCAGTGGAGATGCGCTACAGGAAACGAGATAGAAATGCATGCACGCTGTCGTGGTGGTCTTACGAGAACCGCAGTTTTAAAGGAGTCAACACAGTTAATAGTCAAAGAACACCGGAAGTGGACAGATTTAAAAGAAGAGTTCTCAGATGTAACAAATAACAAGCAGCTACTATAGGATAGGCTGCCCGATGGAGGCTCAATGTTGCGCTGGGACACTACAGTGTGACGTTTGTAT
>NW_013570388.1:7932-8852 GCF_000499745.2 Eimeria mitis | reverse complement strand
GGTACTCAAGTTCTTTTTTTTTTGCTGTGCAGTGTCTTTAGATGAATGTCTCTAGTCGGATGCGCAATAGACGCCGTGTTGTTTATTGTACTGTACTTATCATCTATTTTTGTTGTAAAGCGTGGTACGACGATCCCAGACATCTCCGCATTCATTGCACTAGAATCTCCAGTTTGCGCTTGAGCAGTTTGTGCGCGGGGAATTCATATGCGACAAATCTGCATGGTGCAGTGTTATCACCCCAATTATAGCACAATGACGGCCTGCGCAAGCATAGAACTGAATAACCTGAGTTGCCAGGCTAGTATTCGAGGGGGATGTGCGCCGTTCGTTCGGAGGTTGCTCGAAGAAGACTGTAGAACTCATTTAAATAACCTAGGTAGTTGCAACTGCCTTGGCGAGTATGCCGTAGAGCTTGGCAATGCGGATGGGCTACACGGCACAAGGTATTCCTTTCCCGATTTCACGAAGAAAGCAGCCGTTGCAGACGGCGGATCCTGAGTTGCGCAGTTGCATGCTACCTCGACTTTGGCCGCGACTGAGGCTGGTATAGTGGTGCACAGAATCACCAACATGCTTTTTATACATTGGAGTCGGAAAACGGTGTGGCAACGCTTGAACTGCTGCATTGCATGCTCGGGAGCAGAGTAGCAATGATTGCGTTGGTTCCAGTGTCACAAGCCGTCGATTCCACTCTCCTCTGAGGCTACGCAGACTGCTCAAATCTCGTTTCGGTCCAGTTCCGTAGCCCCTAATGCCACCGTTTCGATCCACCGTTAAAAAGCTGTTAAATGTGTGAAGTTGTATAAGCTATTTTTTTCATGATACTTTCCCTTACCTGAGAAGCTTGGGTGCTGCAACTATTCCAAAAGGTGCTCTGAATTTGTGATTTTACTCCTTGATGTTAATGCATTTTGTCC
>NW_013570388.1:0-7869 GCF_000499745.2 Eimeria mitis | reverse complement strand
ATTTTGAGATACGTCTGTTTTGCAAGGTTCAGTGTCCTCGCCGTGATTAAACCGGCGGCATCACATGTCGAGTTGCGCCTTTGTCTGGAGGCTGCAGATGGTGTAGTCTACTGCCCTGAAACAGGAGGCGACACTGCGACTGGATGCGATGCGGAAGCCATAACCTGGGCATAGGAAGGTTTCGCTTGTGCTGCTGGCCGATGGCACAACATTGGCCTGTATTGACGTTCATTGCATGCCTCAGAACCTCCACAGCTCGTTTGGCGCTCGGCAGTGGAGGCCCATAGACGATTGTGCAATGTTTCACACCACATGAGGAGAAAATGCTTGCCTTGTCCCGCGATTCGACTGCTGTGACGCGCGGAGCAAGCCAAGTATGCGCCTTCTACAGCTGGGCAAACGGTGCAAATGTCGCTATTTTCCTTCTCCGTAGCCACGGGTGCTACTGTGCTGACGTCAGTGCCTGTTTAATGCGTGTGCTGCCTCACCTACTATGCGCATTGAGGCGTTTCGTGCGCGCGCACTTCGAGCTCATTGCCTGTTGAAAATTTGGTGGCTCCCATTAATGCAAGAGACAAGCAAGCAATAGAATAAGCAATACAAGCACGGGCATAGATCACTTTCATTTAGAGGCGCTAAAACCAAACTACGCAAGCAGGGGAAGGCGAAATGCGCATTGTATCGGCGGCCTTCTTTGGATTCAAAGGCGTTGACGAGGCATCACCACGATGGTATCACTGAACTCGAAAAGTGAAGAGAACGACCTGCGAGTCGCTTACTGACTCTTAGACGACCTGCGCGCCACCACTATCGAGGCGCGATCAGAGCATCCACTGTTTGGTCTGCGGCTTGTCCGGGAACCAAAGCAGCGTTTAACTGTCCCGTTTGAGCTGTGTCTACACTGTTGGTATTTCTTTGTTGTGCGTGGGAGGCCCACATAGTAAAGGGCGCGTGTACACACTCAGTGCACTGGCAGTTTTGGCTTGTGACGATACAGGACGTGGGCGGAGACGCAGTCTTGAGATACATTTGCATGGTTTGGCGTCTAAGGCTTGCGTCAAATGGAGACCGCACTTGCAGAGGTGCACTTTTTTCTGAAGGCTGCAGCGTGTGCTGTTGACAGCTGAGACACAGGAGGCGAGATTGCGATTGGATGTGAAGCGGAGCCTACACCTTGGAGATTGTGAAGATTCACTCGCGCTGCTATTCGTGGCCACAACCTTGGCCCTTATGGGCTGTAGCAGATTGGCTCACAGTCTATGCGAAGGTTACTTTGTGCAAACAGTAGTGGCCTGGGCTCGGCACCGCTGTACAAGGATGTGAGCGACTGCGGTTGACGTCTTAAGTGTGTCGGCTCTGACCACCGGTAGACCGCAGCGAGGCTAGTAACGCGGATCGTGCGGCATGACCCTTCACTGCTACTGACGGCTGCGTGTAATTGCCCAGTGACAGCATGAAACATACACGGGATGCTGTTGATACTTTGTGCGCACGGCTCTTTCAGGCTTATGCCCAGTGCAGAGTAGTTCACGCGTTTGTTGTTCGGTCGATATGCTTATGCTGCCGTCTGCAGAGGTACTCAAGTTCTTTTTTTTTTGCTGTGCAGTGTCTTTAGATGAATGTCTCTAGTCGGATGCGCAATAGNGGTACTCAAGTTCTTTTTTTTTTGCTGTGCAGTGTCTTTAGATGAATGTCTCTAGTCGGATGCGCAATAGGCGCCGTGCAGGGTTGGTGAACGTGCAAGCCGTCAGCTTTTCACCATGGGTAAGCTACGGCAAGGTTCAAATATGCAGGCATCTGCTTATGGTATTCTCAGTACCCTGTTTAAACCAGAAGCTGCGCCTGCAGAGGGAGAGATTCGAGTTTCCACCGTTGTCTGCCGGTTAGACGACGGGATGCTCCCTTCATCGATTGCACGATGATCCCGTTATGGAACGGAGGCATTTGCAATCTGCGTAAAGAAAGTCCAAGGCTGCTGGCGGCGTGACGTTCCTGTACCTCACCAAGTAAGGCCTGCGATAAAACTGATTATGACAGTCTGTGCAGATGTGATGAAGAGACTTCCAACTGTACGCGGCTGTGCAAGTAGGCAAGTAGGCATAACCCTAATGTTTGCCGTTTTTGGGGTGAATCGCCTGACGCAAATCATGTGTCAATGAAACTGGCTAGCAGAATTCTCAAATAGCGGCACAACGCCTAAATGCTGTGTTTATATGGCCACGTTTACTAACTTGCATAAACAGTGCTCCTGGACATTTGGCAGACCTGGACGGGAGTCTGCTTACTAGGTTGCTGACAATCTTCCATAGGAGTGAAAGTACAGTGCACCAGTGTTGCAACCGCTTCAGGAGCAATCGGACGCGAGCTTCACTTTTTTGGCGGGATATTTGCGAGTAAATCACTGTGAGATGTCATATTAACTTTGAGGAGTCTTGCTTTTCTTTCGTTCTGAGTTCACATGGCCAACGGTCAGAGCGTGCTCTTGTAATGAATATCTGCAATTCTATGTATTGTGCGTAAACCATGACAAAAGTGGTTAGATGCACTCAGCTAATTATATCTCAATCAACTGGTAGGTAGATGCCAACTGTGGCACCCAGTACCGGCGTTAACGTTCTGAACGAGGCGTTTGTAACCCATTATCGTGCTTTGGTAGCTTGTGTCACTCCATGGATTGGTGTAACGAAAAGTATTTAGGTCAGCATCGCGATATTGGCTGTCGCTGGCGATCTAGAAGTCTAAACAGTGGTTGTGCAATCAAAGGACGCATGCACGTGTTATGCCGCGTGTACGCAAGAGACAGTTCTAATGTTTTATCAACACGGACACTTATCCGGCACCTCAACTGTAGTTCAATTTCAGGCCGGATTGAATTTCAGGCCGGATGCTGCTGATGCTCTCAATTCCTTGAAAGACGTTGCAGGCCAATATGGGCTTTTGGACGGCAAATGGAAATTCTATGGAAGTGGACGGCACTTTTAGGGCTTTTACTTCTTCCTCAGATGCCTTGAGTGCCAATCTTCTGTTCACAAAACCCTGATGCCCAAGCATTGGAGACTTAACGGAAATTGCTCAAGAGAAAGATTCATGATGCTTGGTGTATTCGGGCAGTAACGAGTGTGATACAGCCTTGTTCGGCCAGTGCAACTTAGTGTTAGTTCAGCCTTTTTGCTGATTGAATGTTTACCCCTTTATCGCGCTTCATTGGAACACGCTCACTCGATCTTATAGTTATTCGAGCAAGGGTTCAATTGCGGATTCATAACAGGTATTTGCAATAAAACATGGGAGCATTCATTTCTCAGCGAAATCCCTCGCAGTAGGTACGTCCGCTTTTGCCCCCAAGCGTGCATGTTATTCCGCCTAAACAAAAACAAGTCCTCTATTCCCGCGAATGCCATGAGTGGAATCCGTCTCCGCACGTGCTGAGTGATTTTCTATACAGAGCTCCTCAGAGCTGTCTCAGAGTCACTTGTCATCAACTTGGAGCGTCTCTAACAAGCGCGTTGTAGGGCCACAAGGAACTATATTTTTCTCCGGTTACATACCCTCGCAAGCTCTTATCTTTCTCACGGCATCGCGCAATTCCCTTTTCGTTTATAATGTAGGGTCTGCGTTTTCGATTATACTACCGTTTAGCATTCAGTGTTTATTGCGGGGGGTTGGTTGAGCGTAGGGGCTTAGGGTTTGCATTTAGGCTTTGGAGTCTAGGCTCAGCGGTCCTAACAGACGCTGGCATTTAGAGTCAGGGAGTAGCGTTTAGGGCTGGAGGTTAAGTGTCAGGCACTCCACCTGCTCTCCCTTTAAGCTCATCACTTAAGTAGCCTTCTGTACGCTCGACTGCCGAGGTGACAACGGAGCAGCAGCAGAAACGGTAGTAACAAGCGCGGAGGTTTCCGTAGATGCCCTTAAGCCCAAGGCTGCCTTGCCCAGCCTGTGTTAGGGCATCCCTTCGTGCACCAGCTACAGGACCAACAGCAGCAGCCGCGTATCAGAACCAGCAGCAGCAACCGCAACACTAACGTATCAGCACCAACTGCAGCAACGTCGTGACGAACATCGGCTGCAGCGTCACAGTGTCATGCTTAGCAATGTCATTAGGACCAGCAGCACGGTGGGCATGTGCTGATTGGGTAGATGTAGGACAAGCAGTGCTCATTAGCGGACTGAATGCATTTTCAGATTGTTGCTGCAGTCCAAGAATTATTCATGCCCTTGGAAACGCTGCGCCAAGTCGCATTCCAAAGAAGAAGCCTAATTATCCTTGTCAAACAACAGCAGCAACAACAGCATTACAGGTCCCAGTAACCAGGGGTGTAGCCGCTGTAGTGTATGCTGTAATGCCCTTTTGCTGTTGCTGTTGTTTCAGCCTGCTGGCGCGCCGCTTCGTGCTCTATCAAATGCAACAGCAACTCAGCTCAAATTCTGAGTGGTTGAGAGCTTTCGAGAGAAATGTGTCGCCAACGGGCCTCCAAATGCTACTCCAGAACTTACCAGTTCAGGGGCCCCAATGCTGCTGCTGTTATGCTACTGATGCTTCCCGCCAGCCGCAATTTCAATCAGCAAAGCAGCATCAGTATTTGTCGCAAGAGTAGAGCCGGCGTGATGATGGATCTCGAGAACATTTCGGCTGGTTAATAGCGAACGGGCTGCCGCTGCTGGTCCTGCTGGTGCTGCTGCTGCTGCCCCTGTCATTGCTACACCTGCTCTTGCTGCATAAAGTGACGCGGATATCAACGCTGAGCTCTTGCAGGCATGCTGAGGAGCTGCTGGTGCGGTTTGAGGTGTTAGGGAGATGGTGATATATTGCGGCCTCTGTTGCACGGAGACGTCTTCAACAATGTTTAGTTGCGACGCCCGCTCGCATGCAGTGGCAGAAAGAACAGCAGCAGCGCAGTTAGTGTTCGATTGATGGGCTGGCCACTCGCCGCTAACGTCCAATCCTTCATCCTCTCTTTCTGATTATAATCTTGTGCGGCTGGTCTAGCTCTTACCGCCAAAACTAACCGTGATAGCGGTAAGAAAACTGGGGAAGAAGGTAACGAGCCAGTACCTCTGAAAAAAGCAGCAAAACCATATAAATGATTGGACACAAGTTCAACTACTAAAGTAAATAAACACAAATCGTTGCAGACACAGAGGAGGGGTAAGTGGAAAGAGACGAACATCCAGATACCGCAACAAATCCGGCGTGACGCCATGCGTTCCCCGCAAGGCAAACGCTAAAATTGCGCTGCTTCAGTTTCTGATGCCGCAGCGCTATTCAACATGCTGCAGAAGCTTCTGGGGATGCTGCTCCTGGTGCTTGCGTGTGGCTGTGCTTTCTTAACAGCCTTCCTTCGGATCAGCCCCTGAAGGGGCGAGATAGCTGCTGTGCAGCAGCAGCAGCAGCAGCGGCGGAAGGTTGCTGCTAGACCGTTTGCAAAAGTGCTTGCAGACAATTAGCCTTCATATCGATTTTGTCCATATGTTTATCTGCAGCACCAGCAATAGCGAATTACGGCTGTCCTGCAGCAGCAGCAGGAAGCAGCCGTGTTGCAGTTGAGGAAGCGGTTGCTGAGCATCGTTCGAAAAGGGTGCAAACAGCAACCGCTGCAGCGGACTGGGGGTGAAGACATTCGGGTGGGAGAGTAGGTGTGGCACGCAAAAGCAGCACCACCAGCGATGACGTACTTAGGTGCAGATGCCTATAGTGTGTAGCAACTGCTCCTTTTGCTTCACTTCGATTGCCATCTCCAAATACCACTTCTGCAGAACCAGCTACAACAGCCGGAACAGCAACAGCAGCTGCAACAGCAACCGCAGGAACAGCGACAGGATTATCACAGCGACATGATCAGAGAGAACCATGTCTCTCCTGGAATGGATTGGCTGCCTGGTCTCAATGTGGCGGTGCCGGTTTCTAATGCTGCTGAAGTACACCGATATCTGCAGTTGCAGCCGACGTTACCTGCTGTGGTTGCTGTGCGGCGATGCCGTCGATTCTTCACAGCTGGAATCTCGGACTCTGCAGTAAAGAAAGACTGGAGACCGCAATATGATGGGCTTCTATATCGCGGTTCTCCTGCTTTTGCTGCATTTTCCTACAACGTGTTTTCGTTTTCTTCCGGCTACAACGAGCTGCAAGACGGCCACGACTCCCTCTACTGGTTTCGATTAATCCTTCGTTGGGGCTTCCAATACGCCCACCAAATTCTCTTACGACGCTGATTGCACGGGGATTCAGTTCAGTATCCATTTTTACTGTTGAACCACCTTAGACTGCTAAAACAGAAGCTCAGCAACATGCAAAGCATTGTGCGCGGGCACTAGCAGGCTGCATGTGTGTGGTAGTTGTGGTTGGGGGTGGAAGGTTCGGGATTGCATGTGTGTGTGTGTGTGTGNTGGGTAAGTGGGTGGGTAAGTGGGTGGGTGGGTGGGTGGATGGGTGGGTGGGTGTGGGTGTGGGTGTGCACGTGTGGGTGTGCGTGGATGTGTGTGTACGTGTGGATGTGTGAGGGCAAGAACGGCAGCCTAGACACTCCCCAGGATCATATCTTGATTGGGCTGCTCCACTGTTCCGCCGGTGGCCTGCTCTGTGTAGTGAATACTCACTACAATGCATGAGAGTGCACATTAATATTTGTCGAGTAAATACTCAATGAGAGCATTAGATATTGCTTACAAAAGACGTGTGGTGCTATGACTGCACGAGACGCTGACATCCGATTTGGTACAAAAAGATGTTGCAACATGCTAGGCGGTCTCGTCTCCCAGCCCCTAAGGTTGCAGTGCCGGGTCCAGTATGGATGAGTGTAGAACGACTTTGGATATGAAAGCAAAAGAAGAAAATTTCTTTAAGCTTTGTTAGTTTTGGTTGTTTCCCGAATCAGATGTTTGAGTATCTGTAGCACCAGTGAAGTTGCTTGAGGTTGTCAGTTAGCTTATGCGCGGTGGCCCGTTATACTGGGAAGCGGGGTTTGTATAGCATGAGTCAGCGTAGGAGCCTTTCCTTGGCCTTGGTAGGTTGTGCGTGAACGCTTGCAAACGTTCTATTAATACACTCAAAGGAAGCTTCGTTGAAGTTTCCTTGTTTGCATGCGCTGGGCTGGCTTGTATTAGCAGCCGCAGCGAGGTGAGTTGCATCACTGCTTCTTGCTGCCGCCTCCCCGCAACACGCAGGGCCTGCGCTCAACGTCCAGGACGCCTAAGGGCAGGGGAAGGATGTTATGTGCTTTTGGAAAACTCCCGATTTAAGTATTTACCTACATTTCATCTCGCCTCCGTCCCTGATAAATGCCAGAGGACAAGCGTTGTAGACTTAAGGATTTGCCCTGCAATTGACTTTCGGAGGAATTGCCTATTAATGTGTCGTGCTTATTGAAAATATTGCGAATATTGCACTAAGCTGTAATATTCTCTATTCACGTGAACGAAGCCCAGCATAACATGAGAGGGACTGAGAGCTCGGCCCACACGCCAACAGCCTCGTTAGCCAGCAATACCTCCGTTGTTATTTATTCATAAACCCTCATAATGTGAGGATCTCTACTACAGCTCGTAGTTGGTTTTTTTTTGTATGCGTTCGTGTTGTCGTTTGGTGCACAAGCTACAGAGCTGCGGACATTGGTTTGGTGCCCCCATTGATGAGACTGAGAGGCAGCTTCGAGAGCCCTATGATCTCTAAGGCCCCAAACTCCCCTAAGCTAACCTGCTAAAGGGGAAGTTGTCGCACTCTGGTCCTGAGAGAGCCAAACTGGGCAGGCTTTCCCCTGTGCACAGGCTACAGGGCTGCGGCGACATCAACAGCCCATGCAGCGCTCTCCCTGGCTCTGTAGCGTGAGTTAGCGCAGAAGCCTTCCCCTGGTTTTGGCACGTTGCGTGTAAGCG